>NW_026624367.1:46828-54328 GCF_030028575.1 Malurus melanocephalus
TGTGCCAGGGATGCTCATGTGTGTGCACAGGAAGGTGTATATGAGTGCATACATGTGTGTGAGTGTGCTGGGGATGTCCATGCGTGTGCATCCACATGTGCGTGGATGTGTCCATTTTACATCCATGTATGTGTGTCCATGTTTACATCCATGTGTGTGTCTGCATTCACATACGTGTGCTCACGTGTGCATCAGGGCTGTGCCATYCACATGTGTGTGTGTCCATATGTCCATGTTTACATCTATGTGTGTGCCCATGTTCACATATGTGTGCTCACGTGTGTGCCAGGGCTGTGCCATCCACATGTATGTGCGTCCATATTTACATCTGTGTGTCTGTCCATGTTCACATATGTGTGTCCATGTTCACATATGTGTGATCACGTGTACACCAGGGCTGAGCCATCCACGTGTGTCCATGTTTAAGTCTCTGTGTGTGTCCATGTTCACATATGTGTGTCCATGTTTTACATGTGTGTGTTCACGTGTACACCAGCTCTGTGCCATCCATGTGTGTCCATGTTTAAGTCTCTGTGTGTGTCCATGTTCACATGTTTGTGTGTCCATGTTTACATCCGTGTGTGTGTATCCATGTTCACACGTGTGTACTCACATGTGCACCAGGGCTGTGCCATCCACGTGTGTGTGTCTGTGTTTCCATCCATGTATGTGCCCATGTTCACATGTTTGTACTCACATGTGCACCAGGACTGTGCCATCCACATGTGTGTGTCCATGTTTACATGTGTGTGTGTCCATGTTTACATCCATGTATGTGTGTCCATGTTTACATCCGTGTGTGTGTCCATGTTCACATGTGCGTGTCCATGCTCACATGTGCGTGTCTATGTTCACATGTTTGTGTCCATGTTTACATCCATGTATGTGCCCATGTTCACATGTTTGTACTCACATGTGCGCCAGGACTGTGCCATCCACATGTGTGTGTCCATGTTTACATCCATGTGTGTGTCCATGTTCACATGTTTGTGTCCATGTTTACATCCGTGTGTATGTGCCTATGTTCACATGTTTGTACTCACATACGCACCAGGACTGTCCCACCCCTGCTCACCCAACCCCTTCTCATGCCCCCACCCCAGTGATGCCACCCCATCTCCCCCTCCATCCCCACAGATCCGTGAGCCGATCACACATCCCTGGGCTTGTGCAGCGCCATCCCCGCTGCTCGCGGATCCAGCACGGCAAAGGACCCGGCCCCGGGGTCCCCGTTCCTGCCCCACATCCCCTCTCCCGTGGCTGGAGGTGCCAGGCCATGAACCCCGGTGCGGCCGCGGCGCCCCGACACGTGTCGCAATAGTAATGTAATTTGTCCGTTAACAATGGGCAGCTTGAGGTTTATATTTAATTACACCGATCGCACCAACCTGAACTCACCCTTATTCATCAATAATGCATGGGTTTGTGTTTATCGCTGCTTAATTAATCTGTGCTTACGACAATTAAAGGCTCGCAAAATCCCCCAAGGTGGCAGCGGGGAGCGGCTGCGCCGGGCTGGCGCGAGCGCGGTGCTGGCATGGTGGCRGTGCCAGCRTGGTCGTGGTGGCAATGTGGTCACCCTGAGAGCAYGGTCACTGTGCTGGCATGRTGGCAGTGCCARCGTGGTCRTGGTGGCAATGTGGTCACYCTGAGAGCATGGTCACCGTGCTGGCATGATGGCAGTGCCAGCGTGGTCGTGGTGGCAATGTGGTCACCCTGAGAGCATGGTCATCGTACCGCTGTGGTGGCATTGCCAGAGCGACCGTGGTTCCAATGTGGTCACCCTGACAGCGTGGTCACCATGCTGGCGTGGTGGCAGTGCCAACGTGGTCGTGGTGGCAATGTGATCACCCTGAGAGCATGGTCACCGTGCTGGCATGATGGCAGTGCCAACGTGGTCATGGTGGCAATGTGGTCACTCTGAGAGCATGGTCACCGTGCTGGCATGGTGGCAGTGCCAACGTGGTCACCGTGCTGGCATGGTGGCAGTGCCAACGTGGTCGTGGTTTCAATGTGGTCACCCTGACAGCATGGTCACTGTGCCGCTGTGGTGGCATTGCCAGAGCAGATCATGATGCCAGTGTGGTCACTATGAGTGTGGCCACCATGCTGGCATGTGGTGGCATGTGGTCACTGTGCAGCTGCGGTCATAGTCATGGTGCTGGCACGATCACGGTGCCGGTGTGGTCACGGTGCCGGTGTGGTCACCGTGTCGGTGTGGTGGCAGTGCTGGTGTGGTCACCACTGTGGAGTGGTCCCCATGCCAGTGATAGCCGGACCAGCTGAGGAGCAGGGTGACTCCCCCGGACACCCCCATCCTTGGGTGCCAATCGAGTCCTGACACCACCAGGTGAGGGAAGACCCCCCCACTATGCTGGGCTGCATCAATGGGGACCCCCATTCCCCCTCCCTACCTCAGTTTCCCCACGAGGAAACCACCGATTCCACCACATCCATCACCCTCTCTCATCACCTGCCCCCAAACCACCCCCATCCCTCCTCCCAGGCGCTTTTTCCCCCATTTTTCCTTTTCCCTGCCCACTCTGCATGCCCTGACCCCCTGGCCGTGGCGGGGCCGGGGTGGCCGGTGCCCCCCACGCCATGCCAGGCCAGCTCTGTGCCTTTAAGCGCGGCGGCGCGGCTGTCCCGGATCAGCCGGAGCGCCTATTAAATTTTTATGCGAAGTGTAAATGGGCCAGGTCTCCAGCTTCCCGCTCCCTCCGAATGATTTATTACTCGCAAATACCACAGAACTAATTAGTATAGTAATTAATTAATACGAATTTGCATATTTGCATGTGCAATTAGTGCAGTGGAGTGATTACTCTGAAAATGAGAAGTTGGGCCTGTCAGATGGGAGTGTGAACTGGAGTGGAAAAGCCTCGTGAAAATGATCCCGGGCGGCGGCGGCGGCGGCACCGGGCACGCGGCGGCACCGGGCGGGCGGTGGCACCGGCGAGGCCCCGCGCATGGGGTTGAGGGGTTCAGCTCCCGGGACACCCCCGTTCCGCCATCCCATCCCATCCCATCCTAGCCCCGGTCCCCGAGCCACGGGGACCGCTCCATCCCTCGGCCATCTCCATGGCGACTCGCTGTGCCAGGCGCATCGCCATGGCAACGGGCCGGGCCACGCAGCCTCGCCATGGCGACTGTCGTCATCGCGCTCTGTCGCCATGGAGACCCTCCCCATCTCCCCAAATCCACTCCCTGCCGGGCCCCCCCTCCCCAACTCGGGGTTGGGGTGGGAGTGCTGCTCCTGAGGGTGGGGGTCTTTGAAGGCAGTTGGGGGTCCCCGGTGTCCCCAGGGATCGGAGCACCCCGGGATGGGGAGAGCACCCCAGGGTGCCCAGTGCCATGGAGGTGGCAGGAGCAGCCGAACCCACTGGGGCTGGACCCTCTCCCAAGGGATGGTGACCTGAGACCCTCCCAGGATGGGATATGGCACCCCGAGCCCCACAGCTCCGAGTGCAGCCCTTGGCTTTTGTCCCTGGTGCCACCCCGGTGCCACCCCGGTGCCACCCCGGTGCCACCCCGGTGCCTGCTCCCCTGTGCCCACCCGCCTGGCTGAGCCCTGACACACTCAGCACACTCCTGGGAGGGCCACCAGCCCCCTGCCCTGGTTTTGGGGGGCAGGTGGGTGGGGTGGGGGGTGATGGAGGGCGGACATGAGCACAGGCAGCCCCCACCACCCGCCTTTGCCACATTCCCCCGTCACCAGGCCCTGGCAGAGCCCTGAAATGTGCCCAGGTGGGGCCATCTGCCACGGTGGGGACAGGGCCACTGCCACCAGTACCCACTCAGCCACGCCTGTGCTGGTGGCACCACCAGTGTGTGCCCCTAAACCTGCTGGGGTGGCCACGGAGGGGCTGCTCTGGCCACTCCTGAAGCCCGGTGACGTCACAGTCCAGTTGTGATGTCATAGACTCTTGTGACATCAYCAAGGTGGCCTTGTCACCTTAACAGCAGCCAGCTTTGCTGGTGGCACAGTGGCAGCTCCCTCCAGCCCTGGGTCGGGGTCCCTGTCCTGGCCCCAGCAGGGGCGAACACAGCGGATGACAAAGGACCATGGAGCAGCGGGGGACAGTCCCCTTTGTCCCCAGCCCGTGACCGTCCGTCCCCAGCCCCACACGGAGCCGCAGCTCCGGCAGTTTCCCCCTTCCGACAACTCCCAGGTATCGTTTTCCTAATTAACAACGTGAGGCTTAAAAAGCGCTTGTCACATCCCTGGCCTGTGTGTGACTGCGGGGGACAGGCTGGGGGACAGGATGGGGAACAGGATGGAGGACAGGATGGGGGGACAGGCTGGGGGGACATGTGGGGGACACCGGTGGGGAATGGGGGCAGGATTTTGGGTGCCCTGGGAGCAGGAACCAGCAGGATCCCAGGGCTCCCCATCCTTCCCTGGCAAAAGGTGAGGGGATCCCCATAACCCCTCTGAGGGATCCCCTAAACCCCCCTGAGGGATCCCCTAAACCCCCCTGAGGGATCGTCTAAACCCCTCTGAGGGATCCCTAAACCCCTCTGAGGGATCCCCTAAACCTCCCTGATCCCATTTCAGCCAGTTTCCCTCAATTTTTCCCTCAGTTTCCCTCCTCCTTCCAGCCTCCCCACCCGTGACCCAGCAGTCACCGCTGCAGGGACTTTTAGGGACACGGGGACCGGCAGGGCACCACCCACCCCTCCCCATCCCCCAGAGCCCCCCACCCTCCCCGCTCACCCGGTGAGTGGCAGATGCCCAGGGGTGGCTCCTGCGAGGGAGGAGCTGCTGCAGGGACACGGCCCGAAGGCAGCGGGGACAAGGATGGGGACAGGGAAGGGGACAGCGATGGGGACAGCGATGGGGACAGGGACGGGGACAGGGACGGGCTCAGCTCCTGCTGCCGTCGCTCTCCTCCCCTCGGTGACATTCCCGGCGGTGGCTCCGCCGCACGTTAGCGCATCCATCTCTCCCCAGCCTTCACCTCCCAGAAATATTGCAGTGCAGAGCCGGCTCCATCTGGCAGCGGCCCCCGCCTCCCCCCGCCGCCGCTCGCGGGGAGATGCCGGGGCCGGATCCATCGCCCGGGCCCCGCACGGATCGGCCTCGCCGAGGGGCAGCGAGGACCCCACCGGCGAYGGGAGCCAGCTGGGGCGACCCCCGAGCCGCACCGGGGAGGGACAGCCCGGCCCGGCCGAGGCAGCCGCAGCCGTGCCGAGCACCGGCCCCACGCTGGGGATGCGGCAGCCGGCTGAGCCCCGGCGAACTCGCCCCACGCGGGGCCCCTGGAGCCGCCACGGGCCCAGCTGGCTCCCAGCCGGGTCCCGGCACCACCCAGCACCCGGATCCCACCGCCGGCTCTGCCCGTGCCCTCACGGTGTCCCCTCCGCATGGCACKTGTCCCCTGGCACGCATCTCGGGGATGGAGCCGTGGCTGCCCCGTCTGCGTCCATCGCCTTCTTGCTGGAGGCGAGGATGGATTTTGGAGGAGGAAGGAGGTTCACGCCTCAGCCAAACTCCCCGCTGTGCCTGCTGGGCACTGAGGCCACCAGAGATGTGGCTGGGGTGGCCAGGGGACAGAGGTGGCGGTGCTGGGACAGCCGGTCCCTRCWYACAAGGACCACCAGCGGGATGGGARYAGAGCCCTGGGGTCACCGGGCCCGTCTCCCCCAGTCCCCACACCCAAAAAGGCAGCGCCCAGCCCTGCCCCTGCTCCCACCCTTCTCCCCAAACTGTGCCTGATCCCGGGCTCACTTCAGCCTCACCCACCCCTGCTGCACGGGGCAGCCCCAATTCCCGTGGAATGGATCTGCTCTTCCAACCCCTGCATTGAGCCAGAACCCTGCTCACCTCCCTGGCTGGGAGCCCCCCGCCCAAATTCACTCAGGGACCACGATGGGGCTGTCCCTGCCCCRCTCTGCCCTGCGCCATCACGGCCACGGTGGAAGGGACAGCGCAGGGACAGCACCGGGATCCCGCTCCTGCCTTCCCCTGGGCCGTGTCCGGGCACTGTCCGGCCACGAGGCAGCGGTTTGGGTTTTCATCTCCCCTCTCCCCTTTCATCTCCTCTCCCCGTTTCATGTCTCCACTTTCTTCTCCCTCCGAGCACTGCGCATGCTGATGAGCCTCACGCCGGCGCCCACCCTCGCGTTCCGGCTGCTAATTAGGCTCTAACGGGTACACCGGGCCGGGGATCGTGGCGTGTCGCTGTCCCCATCACTGTCCCCACATGGGCCAGCTCGGCCGCTCACRCTCGGCATCTCCTCAGCCTCAGGTGGGCTCATGGGTGCCCCACAGGCCGTGAGTTTGGTGCCAGGAGCGAGGGCACCGATGGCTTCGCTGCCTTTACGTGCAGGGTGTGGTCACCCACCAAGGGCTGGGGACCGATGGCAGGGGGGTGGGGACTCACCCAGAGTGAGTCACAGGCATCAGGTGAGGGCACGGTGACACCCAGGGGCACCCGCTGGCAAAACGAAGATGGCAGCAGCAGAGGGAGCTGAACSGGGCTGCGGGGAAGGGACGCGCTGTGCCGGGAGGATGCCCTGGAAGCGGTGCCCAGCACGGGCCGGGGTGTGCCCTGCCTCCCCGCGGGCCGGCTCCAGCCCAGGTGCCATCTGCTCGGCCGCTGCTGTGAGTGACAGTCGGAGGGTTCGGCAGCGGGAACGTGCCGGGGGGACGCTCGCCACCGGTGGGGATCCTCTGTSGTGTGCCAGCCCCGGCACCTGCACCAGGGGAATGGGCACCGCCGACGCCGCTGGCACAGCCCCGGTGGCCGGGAACGGCCAGCCCTTTGTCTGCGTGTGGGCACAGCCACGGCCACCACTGTCACCGTGTCCCCRCCGTGGCCGTGCCACCCTGGCCTGCTGTGTGTGGCCAGCACATGGCAGTGTGTGGCACCCAACYCTGCCCGCACCCCTCGAGCCAGGCAGGTCCCGACCCCCGGTGTTTGTGGGRACAGAGGAGATCCAGGACATGGCATCGATCTCGATGGGTACAGCCAGGAGAGGGACACRGAGTGATGGGATGTGGCTTCTGGGGACACCACGTGCCTGTTTGAGCTCCTTGGCCCTGCTRCAGCCCACAGAAAGGGCAGCAGCGATTTTTGGGTGCACAGACGCCGTGGTGGGCACAGATTTGGAGGCCGGAGGGTGACAGAGCAGTGAGGATTCACCCGACAGACAAAGGCCTTGTTGGCTGTGCCATGGCATGAGCGGGCCTCGGCCACCACCGCCATGGGAGCGGCACCCGCGGAGGCTCAGCCCCCGTGTGCACCAGGGAGGGTGTGAGTGTGCAAAGGGGTTTGTGCGCTGTGTGTGTGTGCACAGAGTGTGCCAAGGGCTGTGTGGGGCTGTGCCGTGGGTGCAGGGACATCGGCGTGGCCGTGCTGCCATGGGGGTGCCAGCGTGTCCATGTGCCACCCGCGTGGGGACACTCGGCCCCGCAGCCACCAGCCCTGCCCACGCCACACCTGCAGCCCCGTGCCAGCACCGGTGTGGCCAAACCGGGCACCGCCACCACCGCCA
>NW_026624367.1:56109-58601 GCF_030028575.1 Malurus melanocephalus
ATTCGTTTTCGCCGGTCCCGGCGGGTGGGAGCGGGGCGGGGGAGGGGGGGGCCGGGCGGCGGGGCCGCCGGTAACGCCTGGCTCTTTGCCCCCCGCTGCAGCCACCATGTTGACGCGACTTTTCAGCGAGCCCAGCCTGGTCCCCGAAGTCCCGAAATTCCCCGGTTGGGCCGAGGAGTGCGAGGAGGATGCCCGGAGCGAGAAGGAGGAGCGGGCGGGGAAGGGCTGCGCCCTCCCCGAGGAGCCTCCCGAGGGCTCGCTGGGAGAGAGCAAGGAGGAAGGGGAGCTAGGAGGGGACGAGGAGGAGGAGGAGGAGGAGGAGGAAGGCCTGGAGGAGGCGGAGGGCGAGCGGCCCAAGAAGCGCGGCCCCAAGAAGAGGAAGATGACGAAGGCGCGGCTGGAGCGGTCCAAGCTGCGGCGGCAGAAGGCGAACGCCCGGGAGAGGAACCGGATGCACGACCTGAACGCGGCCCTGGACAACCTGCGCAAGGTGGTTCCCTGCTACTCCAAAACCCAAAAACTCTCCAAAATCGAGACCCTCCGCTTGGCCAAGAACTACATCTGGGCTCTCTCCGAGATCCTGCGCTCGGGCAAGAGGCCCGACCTGGTCTCCTACGTGCAGACTCTGTGCAAGGGGCTGTCCCAGCCCACCACCAACCTGGTGGCCGGCTGCCTCCAGCTCAACTCCCGCAACTTCCTGACGGAGCAGGGCCAGGAGGGGGGTCGGTTCCACGGCCCCAACGCCGCCTCCTTCGCCGTGCACCCCTACCCCTACCCCTGCTCGCGGCTGGCCGCGGCGCCCTGCCCGCCCGCCGCCGGCCCCGGGCCCCACGGGCTGAGGACACACGGCTACTGCGCCTCYGCCTACGAGAGCCTCTACGGCAACACCTCCCCCGACTACAACAGCTCGGAGTACGACGGGGGGCTCAGCCCCCCGCTCTGCATCAACGGCAACTTCTCCCTCAAGCAGGACTCTTCATCCCCCGACCACGAGAAAAGCTACCACTACTCTATGCACTACTCGGCGCTGCCCGGCTCCCGCCCCGCCGCCCATAACCTGGTCTTCGGGTCAGCGGGGATGCGCGGGGGCGTCCACTCCGAGAACATCTTCCCCTACGACATGCACCTCCCGCACGAGCGGGGCCCCATGTACGAGGAGCTCAACGCCTTCTTCCACAACTGACCCCCGCCCCGACACCCCTCCCCATCGCCGAGGTGGCGGGGACGGGGGGCGATCCCCCCCAACCCACACCCCCCACCCGCGGCGGCCCCGCGGATCGGCCCCCGGGGCTCCGCCGTGGGCTTTGGTGCAATATGGGGACCCGGCCCCGGCGGCGGGTCCCCGCGCCCCGTGGGGACAAAGTGCTTTTTTGGGAGGATTTTCCCTTTTCCTTAAATTTTTATTCTTGTCGATTTCGTTATTTTAAAATTTTCATTATTTATTACTATTTATTTATTGTTTCATATAATTTATTTAGCTATTTTGTTATTATCGCTATTATCATCGGTATTATTATAATAACTATTACAGCTATTATAACCACTATAGCTATTGCTATTATTATTATTATTAATATTATTATTATTGTTATTATTATTAATTTATTTATTCTTTTCCCGGGGGAAACGTCCCGCACGGGCAGACCCACCCGTCCAGCCCGCCGGAACCCCCCGGGTGCCCAGCGCGACCCTTTGGGTCGAGCCGCTTCGTTTCATTTTTAATTCGTTTTAATTAAATTTTATATATTTATTTTTTAAATTTTTTCCCCCCTCCCACCCCCATTTTGGGCCGTTTCTCCCCTCCCCAGCCCTGACTCCGACCCCCCCGCACCCCCCCGGCATTGGACACCCGCTGCCCCGGCCCGTGGGAGCGAGAGGAGCCCGCGCTGCGGCGCGGAGCGAAACTTTCCGAAGCAATAAAGAGGCGCAGGGAGGAACGAACCCCAATTTCTATCTATGCAAGAGGCCCGGCCCGGCGGACGCTCCGAGATGCACTTTGCTTTGGGGGGGCCCCGGCCCCGCTCCCCGCCCCGGGAGCTCCTCGCAGCGCGTGTGTCAGGACGTTTTTTACCTGTTTTAAAAACTTGAAACGGAAAAAAAAAAGAAAAAAAAAAAAAAAAAAGGAAAAAATAATTATAATAAGTAAAAAAAAATTTCTGAACCCCCCCCGCGGAGCCGCCCCGGTTTTCCCGAGCTGGCGGAGCCGGGAAGCGCAGCCCGCAGCTATGCAAGCGGGGCTCCGGGGGGGCTGAAGGGGCTGCGCCCCCCCCCGCGGCGCCCGGCCCGGGGGTCTCCGTCCCGGTTTGCCGCATTCCTTCAGCCGGGAGACGCCGGGAAGCCGATAACGCTTTTTTTTTTGGTTGGGTTTTCTTTGTTTTTTGGGAATTTTTTGTCGGAACCTGCCCGCACCACCTTCGAGAAACCAGCATTTTTAGAGACCAGGGAGGAGGAGAGGAGGAGGATTTCTGAGAAATGTTTTGAAAACGAAAAAG
>NW_026624367.1:58719-62718 GCF_030028575.1 Malurus melanocephalus
AAAAAAAAAAAAAAAAAAAAAAAAGAAAGGGAAAAAGAAACAAAAACCCACAAACCGTTGTAGCAAAGGGGACCCGCTGCCCGACACCAGAAGTGCTTTCGTGTTTCCGTTCCGTTTCATTTCGATTAATAAATATTTATGGCCAACGATATGCAAGACCCCCCCGCGCCGGGCGCCGCTCCCGCTCCCCGGTCCCGGTTCCCGGTCCCCGTCCCCGCCGCCCGGACACTGCTCGGCGGCGGCGGAGCGCGGGGGCGCGGGGCCGGGGGGCCCGGCCGTACTGCATGCACCGGCCCCCTCCCCTCCCTCCCGGGGCCGCCCCCCCCCGGCCCCGCTGGACGCTCGTCGCCCGGTCCCGGCCCCGCCAGGACTCGTCGGCCGTGACGAGCCGCCGCCGGTGCGATCGCGGCGAGGCTGTAATTACCGAGCGTCCTTCGACGGCGATTAATAAATATTCAATGTTGACTCCGCCGCTTTCGCCGCTTTCCTTCCGCCCCGGGGGCACCGGAGGCACCGGGGGCACCGGGGGCACCGGGCCGAACCCACCCCCCCCCGCGGCGGTGCCACMGCCGCTCCCGCMGCCCGAATGCGCGGCCCGCGGGGCGGCGGCGCTGATATAACGCGGCTCTGCCCCACGGGTGTCCCCCCCGGGACCGGGGAGGCGGTGTCCCCCCMTCACCAATAAAGGCACCGGGATCCGGAGCGGCGGCCCGGCTCGGTCCACCGGCGCTGACACCGCTCCGGTCCCCCGGGAGCGAGAGCTCGGAGCTCGGTGCCCGGCGCTGGCACCGGGCCGCGGTGCCKGTGGCCCGGGGAAGGGTGCGCGGTGGCCGTAGCCAAGGCCGGGCTCCTCGCTGGCGGCCCYGGGAAGCCGATCAGATCCCGGCGCCGTGCCCGGGGCTTGTGCCGGTTCCCGGTGCTTGTTCCCGATGGAGCCTCGGCGCSGTGCCCGCTGCCGGTGCCAGTGCCAGTGTCGATGCTGGTGCCTGTTGGAGCCCCGGGAGCCCCGGMGAGGCGCCGGTGCCAGTGCCGATATTTGTGCCGGTTCCCGGCGCCGGCGCCCGTTGGAGCCCCGGAAGCTCCAGTGCCGGTTCGGGGAGCCGGTACCCATGAGAATCCCGGGATCCCCGATACGGTGCCGGTGCCAGAGCCGGTGCCCGATGTCCGGTGCCGTTCCGGGTACCCCGTGCCAATGCCGGTGCCGATGCCCCGTGCCCATCCCGGTGCCCGGTGGAGCCCCGGGAGCGCGGCGCGGTGCCGGTGCCCGGCGCGGAGCTGTCCGCTGCGGCGGTGCTGAACGGGCGCCCGGGGCCTCTTAACGGGTGTCGGTTTATTTACCGTCCGCGCCACCGGGTCTCATCGCCACCCGACGGCCGCCGGCACCGGGCAGGGTCGAGCACTGGGCACCCGGTCTCGCCGGCCACCGGGGGCCGTGGGGGCCGGTTCCCCGAGGGAACACCTTGCACCGGGGCCGCACAGGGGCTGCGGGCACGGAGCCACCGGTTTCCTCCCGGGAGAGGTGTCCGATTCCCGCGACCCGCAACCCCGCGGTTTTTGGGGATAAACCGGGCCGCTTTAGGGTCGGGCCGTGACGCGCGGGGGCTGCAWATTTGGGTCGGATCCAGCACGGCCCCGACGTGCTGGGCCCGGTCCCGGAGCCACCGGTGGCGAGGAGTCAGAACCGGGCCGGAGAGCGGATCCGCCACGGCCCCACGAACCCCCGGTCGGGCCCCTGAACCCGCCGTTCTCTGTAAAGCAGCGGATCCTCTTCCGACGGCTCTGGCCCGAACATCCTCCCGGGTCTCGTTTGTCGGGGGAAAAAGCCCCGTAAGGACCCGGGGGGAATCGATGGGACCGGACGGAGGCTCCGTGGGGCCGGGGCTGTCGGTGCCCGACCCTTCTGCCGTCACCCGCAAGCAGCGGCACCGGGGCCGCGGCCCGGAGCAGCGGTGGCGAAGGGAGGATGCCCCTGCGGAGGGGAGGAGGGGGACGCGGGGACCGGGRGCTGCGGGGGGGCCGGCGACATCTGCTCCCGGGGCCGGCTATGCCAGGGGGTGCCGGCCCCGGTGGCGGAKCTGCCGTTTCTGTTCAATTGTCGGGATTTTTGTTTCCCCCGTGCCCGCCCGGCCCCGCCGAAGATGCGGGAAACCGCCCGGTTGTTCCGACAAGGCCCGGCCCCGCAATGCGGCCCCGCACTTGGTGCACGGCCCCGGTGTAAAGCTCCGGAGAACGGCCCCGGTGCAAAGCTCCCGAGGAAGGTTTTGGTTCRCGCTCCCGGTGAACGGTTTCGTTGCAAAGCTCCGCTGCCCGGCCTCGGTACAAGGTTCCGGTGCTCGCTCCTGGTGCCCGGCTCCGAAACCGAGCCGCCGTATAAGGCTCCGGTGCCCAGCTCGGTTCACAGCTCCGGTGCCCGGTCCGGTGCCCAGCCCTTCCGCCCGGCGGCCCCGGTGCCCGGTATCTCTCGCGGAGGGAAGGGGAAGGTCGGGAGCCGCCGCCCCGCCGCTCTCTGCGAGTGTTTAATGTGACCGTGGGATCGAATTCACCTCGGGTGGGTTTGGGGGATGTCTGGGGAGCTCCCGGGACCCCGCACGGCTGTGCCGGGGGGAGCGGAGTTCGGCCGGCACCGAGGGGACCTCGCGGTGGCGGCTCGCCCGGACACAGCCCCGCTATTTGGGAGCAGGATGAGACGGGGGTGTGTGTGTCTCCCCCCGCAAGTCACCCCGRTGCCCGCGGTGCCCCCGGTGCCCCTGGCCCGGCCCCTCTCCCGGCCCGGCGGAGCGCGGCGGGGGCGCGGGGCGAGCGCCAGCTCCGGGTCGCCGCTGCCACCGGCGAGTGCCAGCCGGGGGGGGGGAGGAGGAGTCATTGCTTCAGTTTAAATTTCATGGCATCTGTTCATTATTATACAGTGCGGATTTTTATATGGACAGCTAAATTAAAGACAGATTTCTGCCAAAATTGCAGATACCATAAAAAACCGGAGGCTCCCGGCGCCCGGCGCTCGCCGCGCTGCGGAGGCGGCCCCGCTCCGGGGGCCGGGGGCTGCCCGGGGGTCGGGAGGCATGTGGGGGACCGGGAGGGATGTGGGGGGCCAGGAGCGGGGAACTGTCCCCATTTTTGTGCAATGGGGAGCCCAGGACCGCGACCCCCTTTGGGGAGCGGGGGGTCCCGGCGGTCCCCGGAGCCGCGACCGGGGCGGGCCGGGCTGGCAGCGGTCCCCGCCGCCCCGGGGGCTGCAGAGCCGCCCCCTCCCCCGCCCGGTCTGCCAGGCTCCATCGCAGAGGAGTTAAAACAAGGACATCTGTGCCTGGAATCGCTGCGAAGCTCCGAACCTGCCAGCGCCTGCTGGCACCGGCCGCCGGCGGAGGCGGCTTCTCCGGAATGCGGCACCGCCGGCAGCTCCGCCCGGGGCTCCGGCCCGGCCCCGGGRGCTGCGGGGCCAGGAGGGTCTTGGCCCGGCTAGGCAGCGTCCCCACCTGTGTCTGTCCCCACCGTGTCCCYGCCAGTCGCAGCCCCATGGGTTCGTGTCTTTCCCCATTTAGCCCCTGCCCCACTGAGCTTTGTCCCCTGTCCCCAGGCGAGATACGGGGGTGGCGGGTGTGGGGAGACAGCGAGGGGGTGAGGAGAGGGCCCTACACTCCGGTGGGGCACTGGCAGGGGCACGAGCAGAGCTGGGAGGGCAGAGAGCAATGGGGAGCAGGTTGTGCCCAAGGGATGGGGGCACCCAGGGCTGGGGACACCGGGGTGGTCGGAGCTCTGTGGGCAGACCGGGGTCTGTGGTCCCAAGGTTTGTGGGAATTCAGGAACCTGCCCTCAGCTCCTCCTGGGCCCCAAGGGGAGAAAACGGGCAAAACCCAAGCAGGGGCAGAGGGAGAGTTTGGATCCAGCAGACACCAGGCCAGCTCTGGCTGGGAGCATCGGAGAGCAGGTGGTGCCCACCTGAGCACCTCACAGCTTCCCGGCCCCCTTCCCTTCCCTTCCCTTCCCTTCCCTTCCCTTCCC
>NW_026624367.1:62994-65987 GCF_030028575.1 Malurus melanocephalus
ATTCTGGGCTCCAGCCCATCCCCACAGCCGCTCTGGAGCCCTGGCCCGGGGGTCCCACCCTGTCCCGGTGCCCTCGGGCCGGGGTCCCGCTCCCCCCTCTCGGTGGCAGCCAGTGGCTCATTTCATATGGGAAATGTCCATTTTGTTGCTACTTAAAAGCTGATTTACGGCGGCTGCATCCCAGCCCTGCCTTGGCCTGCGTTCATCCCATAATCTGCCCATTTCTCTTGGCAGCTCTGGCTCGCCTGGGCTCGCCGGGGTCTGTGCCGGGCAGCCGGAGCCCCCGGCCCCCTCTCGCTGCCCCCGGATCCCGATCACTCTCCCTCCGCTCGCTGGATCCCATCAGCCTGGAGCGCATCCCGATGCCCCCGAGACGGCAGCGCTGGGCGATGCCTYGGGGATGGAGGGACCAACACCCCTAAAACACATTCCTGGGGCTGGAGGGCGGGAGGGAACACTGGAAAGGGGTTGGGGACAGCTTCACATCACGCTGGACCCCCCTCCCATCYACTCCACTCCTGGATGGGGCAATGGGATCCATCAGGACCCGGCAGGATGGGCACACCTGGGCATGGTGGCAGCAGCAGAGTGACGAGCGGTGTCCCTGCTGTCCGGGTTGTCCCAGCCCTCCCGCACGTTCCTAATTAAATTTTATGCGACTGTAAATCTTTTTGTTAAATGTAATTGAAAAACACACCTTTGGAATCATCAYATTAACCCGGCACCGGCGTTATTAGAGCGATTAAAGCCTTCCTTCCCCAAGTTAGCGCCGGGCAGGGCGGCAGGATTGCGCCGTAATCCCGGCAAAGCAAACAAGTTCCGAGAAAAAACTAATTACATTTAGAGCAGCTGTGATAATAATCCTAATTCAACCCCATTTGGTGCCTAAAATCCAGCGATCCGRCAGCAAAAGCCGGGGGCGGGGGTGGGGTGGTGGCTCTGCCCTCCAGGTCGTCCTTTCACCACAGAGGTGACAAAAGTCGGGGTCTCTGTGGGATCCCTGTGGAGTCACGGAATCGTGTCACCCTTTGGGACCGGGGTCCGTGGGGGTGTCCCCGCCCTCGGGGTCCCCAAATCCGCGCTGCCCATCACCCTGCCTGACCCCTCCACCCCTCCGGCGCCGCGTGCCGTGGCTGTGCCCCGGTGCCCGGGCGGTGGCACGGTGCCCGATCCCCCCCTCCTGCCGTCCCCGGGGACACGGGGATCGGGCGGCCGCAGCTGGCGCACGGAGCCGTAATGGCCACGGCTGGGCTGGCACGGCGGCCCCGCGCCTGCGGGCACACGGGCAGGAGCAGCTTGTGCGCCGTTTGTCCTTGACGAGTCCCCGCGTGGCCGCCCCTGCCTGGCGCTGCCACCCCGCCACAAAGCCACCCCGGCCACCGCCGCCACCACCCCCGGCTTGTCCGCACGAGTGACACCGGCACCGGCGCCGCGGGCCGGGCGCGGCACTCCGGTGTGCGGCACTCCGGTGTGCGGCTCTGGTTGGGAGCCAACCCTCTGCTGGCACCTCCGGGGGTGGGCACGGCCTTGGCACTGCCAGCAGCACGGTCACTGTCACCACGAGTGCGACACGGGATGGCATTTCCACCCTGGTCGTTACCTCGGGGAGCGTTCGTTGAAAAGCGTACACCGGAGCTTTTATTTCTCTCTCTCTCTCTCTCTCTTTTAAAATTTTTTTTATTAAAGTTGCCAAAAATTTGTGTTAGCTAATGGCTTCTTAATTCCGCCGAAACCGAGGGAAGGAAAATGATGCCATTCATCTTGTATTGGTTTGAAATCACGTCTGACAACTAATCGATCATACTGTGGGACATTAACTCCTTTGGATGGGGGCCCAAGCGCTCTCGCAGCTCCTCGCTCCCGCGCTGGATCCATTTAACTACTTTACTGCTGGTATTTTGGCACGTGGCTCCGCGGGCTGGTTCCTCTCCGGTTGGTGCCGCTGAATTATTTGCCTTTCTCCGGGTACAGCTGGCACGGTGCGCCCGCAGCTTCCCCCGCCCCTCCGCCGGCGCCCTTCACCCGACCTTCGCCCCGCCGCCCCCTCCCCACCCCACCCCGAGGGGTCCACGCCCCCCCTTTTCAGTGGATCCCCCCGGTTTTGGGGATTTTTTTTTTCGGGTGTGGGCACCCAGGGATGGATGGAGGGTGGCTTTGTTCCCCTGCCCTGTGGTGACCCCAGGTGATCCGTGCCTCAGTTTCCCCGTTGCTTCCCTATTTCTCCACGGGGGTGTCTCCTAGTGTGGTCAAGGGGACAGATGGGGGGGGGGGCAGGGGGGTGCTGGTGGCACCTCCAGCCATGACCAAACACGGGGTGACCCCATCCCTGATGTCCTCCCTCCCACCTCAGTGAGTGCTGGTGACCCACCCTCTGTCACCGCAGTGCCCCAGGAGCCCGGTGACACCACAGAGGGTTGCGGGGACAGGGATGGTGGCACCGGGCTGTGTCCTCGTGGGGACCCCCAGGCGCAGCTGAGGGTGCTGAGGACACCCCCTTAGGACACCCCCAGGACAAGGGGGGGCTGGGTCCTGCCCCCCTCCATCCTCTGCCGTGGTGGGGAGGGACCTGGAGGGACAACGGGGACCCCAAAGTGACCCAAAAGCACTCAAAACACCCCAAAACCCTCCGGGCACAACTCGGGCCGGGGCTTTATATCCCCATGGTGGGCGGGGCTAAATCCAGGACAGGCTGTGATTGGTCAGCAACACCCAGTCCTGGCAGGGGATTGGCTGCCAGCGGAAGCTCTGGATGGGGATTGGCTGAGGCCTGTGCCCATCCCTGGAGTCCGGGTGGTCCTCGGTGTCCCCCCCAGTGATGGGGGRCACGAGGGTGTCCTGGGGACCCCCCTCACTGTCCCWGYCCWGTCCCAGGGGACACRRCCTGACCCYRGGGTCACAGCCCCATGGCCCCATCCTGGCCCTGGGTGCCACCAAGGGGTCACAGAAGGGTCTGTCCCCTCTCTGGGGGGGGACATAGGGATGGAGTCCCCCAC
>NW_026624367.1:66735-67915 GCF_030028575.1 Malurus melanocephalus
TCATCCTCATCCTCACAGTCCCCTTCACCCCACTGCCCCCATCCTTCCCATCATCCCTTTCATCTCTTTCATCCTCATGACCTCCAACCCTCACTTCATCCCCTATCWTCCCYTTCATCCTCATCCTCCCCATCACCCCCTTCACTCCCATCCTCTCCATCATCCCACTCAACCCCATCATCCCCTTCATTCTCATCCTCCTCATCATTCCCATCATCCCCTTCATCCTCATCATTCCCATCTTCCCCTTCATTCTCATCACCCCCATCGTGCTCATCACTCCATCATTCCCATCATCCCCTTCATCTTCCTCATCCTCATCATCACTGTCATCACCTTTAACCCTATTGCTCCATCACAATCTTCATCTCCATCATCGCCTTCGTCTCCATCATCACCTTCATCCCCATCACGCCCATCTTCCCTTTCATCCCCAACATTACCTTCATCCTCATCACCTCCATCGCCCCATGACCCCCATCATCCTCATCATTCCCTTTATCTCCATCAGCACCTTCATCCCATCATGTCCCTCATCCCCTTTATTCTCTTCATTCCCATCCTTCCCATCATCCCCTTCACCCCCATCACCCGCATCCTATCCATCACCTCCCTCCTTATCCTCCCCATTTTCCCCATAACCCCCAACATTTCATTATCCTCTTCATCATCATCACCCCCATTATCACCTTCATCCCCATCACTTTCATCATTCCTGTAATCCCCATCCTCCCCATCATCCCAAAATTTTCCTCCTCCCCATCACCTCATCATTCCTTTCATCCCATCATCCTCTTCATTCCATCATCCCCTCCACCCCCATCCTCCCCCTCACTCCCATCATCCCCTTCATCCTCATTCTCCCCTTCATCCCAATCATTCCCTTCATCCTCATCCTCATCATTCCCATCATCCCCATCATCCCCATTATTCCCTTCATCCTCATCCTCACCATCATCCCAATCATCGTCTTCCTCTCCATCACCTCAATCATTCCTTTCATCCCATTATCACCTTCATCCCATCACCCTCATCATCCCCTTCATCCCCATTCTTGCCCTCATCCCAATCACCCCCATCATCTCCTTCATCCCAATCATCCCCTTCATCCTCATCCTCCCCATCATTCCAGTCATTGCCATCACCTGCATCATCGCCATCACCCCCACCATCTCCTTCA
>NW_026624367.1:69071-77172 GCF_030028575.1 Malurus melanocephalus
GATAGCAGTAGAATGCAATATGCAAATGAGATGGTTATTACCGCAATGTTCGTCAAGCTGAGCTGAGAAGACATTAATAGCCTGATGAATATGCATGTGAATTTGTTAATTAAGTTAATTATTCTGCTGAAAATGCATTCGTCTTCCAAGGACATTTTCCCAATGATTTTTACATGCTTCAGTCATTAGTCATGCTGTATTTTATCAGGGAAATGAGTTTGCTTAAGTTGCAAAATAAAATGGGAAAAGGGGTGAAAGAAAGCAGGAAAACAGGAAAAAAAGGGGGGGAAATGAAAAAGGAACAAAAAAAAGGTGGAAAATGGAAAAGAAGAGAAAAAAAGGAAAACAAAGCGCAGAGCAGGGCAGGAACTGCAGCTCTGGGGGAAACTTTGGGGAAGAAGCAGGGCTGCAGGTGGGTGCAGGTGGGTGCATCCCCCTCATCTCCCCCCTTCTTCCCCTCTGATGACAAACTTTTTTTTTTCTTTTCTCCTTTTTTTTTTTTTTTCCAGTGCCAAATTTCCAACACATTAATTAATTGTTGTAGCCAATTAACTGTAGTTGTGCAAATGAGTTTAGCACTAATTACCATGCAGTGCCTGTAATCACATAAAAAACTTGCTGAGAGGTGGAGGGAGCGGAGCGGGGGGAGCGGGCGCTGTGGCGGGGGGGACACGGCGGGGGGACACGGCGGGGTCCCGGCTCCCGGTGGCCCCCGGTGTCGCGGTGCTTGGCCGGGGCTGGGGGCAGGTGACGGGGACATCGGTGTCACCAGGGCTGGCTGGGGACACGGAGGGAGTGGCCGCGGTCGGGGTCACGCGGGGGCAGATGGCACCTCCCTGCCGCGCCGTGCCGTGCCGTGCCGTTCCACGCTGTGCCGTGCCATGCGGCGCAGAGCCGTGCTGAGCCGGTCCCTGCCAGGCTGTGCCGCGCTGTGCCACGCCATGGCAGCAGAAAGGAGGAGAAAGAGGCGCGGCACCGGGTGGATGCCCGAGCTGAGAGCCCGTCCTGCCCCTCAGCGTCCCCTCTGCCCACCTGGTGACATTCTGGGACACATTCTTGTCCCCCTGTTTCAGCAGCGCTGGAGTGGCCAGGCTGGCGCTGAGCCCCCCGGGACCCCCAGCCCTGCGCTGGCACCGCCCGGCCGGGGCAGGGGGCAGCCGGGGCCGTGTCCTCTCCAGCAGCCGGGCTGGCAGCCGGCGGGCACCGGGGACGGGCTGGCTCCCTGCCCGGCCGGAGGATTAGCCGTGCCATGGATACGGGCTCCGCAGGGAATGCTGTGCTGCAGGCCTGGGGCTGCGGTGGCACGGCACGGCACGGCACGGAGTGATGTGGCACGGTGCAGCCCGGCACGGCACCGCCCGTCGCGGCATCTCCGGGCCCATCGCAGCCGCTGCCCCCCGTCCGTGCCCATCCCGGTGGGCTCCCAGTGGGCTCTCGGTGGGTTCCCGCAGCCTCCCCCGCCGCCCCCCGCCCGGGAGGCAGAGAGTTAACGCGGGACCCGCCGCGCTATAAATTTTGCATCGTGCGGGGCTGGGGGGGAGCTGGGCGGGAGCCAGGGGCGTCTCTAGGTAACAATAAACACCCGGGCAGGAGCAGCTGGTGCCCCGACCGCCTCTGCATCACAATGCCGGAATCACGCTAATCAAGCGCCCGCACCGCGCCCGCACCGCGCCCGCACCGCCCGGGCACCGCGAGGCTCCGGCCGGGGCGGGGCCGGGCGTGGGCAGGGGCTGGCCACGGTGAGGGGCTGGCGATGGTGAGGGGCTGGCGATGGTAAGAGACTGGCCATGGTGAGGGTTTGACTGGTGAGGAGGTGGCCGTGTGGAGGGGTTGCCCATGGTGAGGGTATGGCCATGGTGAGGCTCACCCTGGTGAGGGTGTGGCCATGGTGAGGGGTTGCCCACGGTGAGGGTCCAGCTATGGCAAAGGTCTGGTCAGGGCGAGGGTCTGGMTGTGGTGAGGGTCCAGCCGTGCTGAGGATTCTGCCGTGGTGAAGATCTGGCCATGGTGAAGGACCAACCATGGTGAGTTTGGCCATGGTGAGGGTCCAGTCATGGTGAGGGTCCGGTCACAGTGAGAGTCTGACCACAAGGAGGGTCTGGTCACAGTGAGAGTCCAGTCATGGTGAAGGTCTGGCCACAGTGAGGGTCTGGCCATGGCGAGTTTGGCCACCGGGAGTGTCCAGCCATGGTGAGGGCCACCCCTGGGGTTCACATCCCAGCACCACTCCCCAGRGAGAAGGGCCGGTGGCACAGGCTCTCTCTGTTCCCTGCAGAGCACCCGGGGATGCCAAACAGGAAGGGTCTGACCCCTCCAGCCATGGCCACTGTCACCACTGTCACACGACCCTAGTGACACCACACATCCCTGGAAAACGCCAAGGCCACCATGCACCACCCTCACCCTGACACCACGGTAGCCCAAACACCAGGGAGCTGGCCCAGGGCTATGGCACAGCCAGGCTGGGACCCCCCAGCATCTTCCTATCCCCCCACATGTGSCTGGTGGCTTCCAGGGCCTGCAGATTGGCCACCACATTTCCCACCTCCCACATGCCAAGAGCTGGGATCTGTGGGGGCTGTGCCCTCCTGTGATGTGCTCCCCATTTCTCCGGGCTGGCTGGGGGTGCACGGGGCCATGGAGGCCGTGGTGGCCGAGGGGGTTTGGTGGCAGAGGTGGCCAAGAATGTGTGGTGGCCACAGTGTCCGAGGGGTTGTGGTGGCCATGGTGGCCGAGGGGATCTGTTGGCCGTGGTGGCTGAAGGGGTGCGGTGGCAGTGGTGGCCACGGTGGCTGAAGGATGTGGTGGCAGTGGTGGCCGCAGTGGCCGCGGGACGTGGTGGCCGCGGTGGCCGCAGTGGCTGAGGGATGGATGTGGTGGCAGTGGTGGCCGTGGTGGCCGCAGTGGCTGAGGGATGGATGTGGTGGCAGTGGTGGCCACGGTGGCTGAGGGATGGATGTGGTGGCAGTGGTGGCCGCCGTCCCCGCTGGCTGCCGTCTGCATTCCAGCGCAGGAGGCAGCTGTGCCACCCCCCAGTGCCACTAAATATTAATGCTGCCCTACATTGCGCCGCGGCACCTGCCACGGGGAGGGGTGGGCAGCTGCCCCGGCACCACCGCCCGGCAGGGCCCCCCCGGGGCTGTGCCAGAAGGTGGGGGGGACACRCCAGACCCAGCTGTGTCCCCTCCCCAGAGCCAGGCGGGAGGGACAAAACAACGCCGGGGTCACGGCGAGCCCGGAGAACCCTCGCGCAGGGGGGCAGAGCGGTCTAGAACCCGACAAGGTGCCCCCCGCGACCCAGGAATCACCCCAAAAACAGATTTGGGGTAGGATTTGCCGGCAAAAGCGGCGACGAGTGGCTTTGCCGCTGTCACCAGCGTCGCCAGGCGCGGCTGAGGACGTGCGGCTCGTCACACGTGTGCCAGGCGGCAGCGGGGATGGCCCCGGCGCCCGCCTTGAGCCCCAGCCAAAAGTCCAGAGCCGAAAAGTAGGGGGTGATTGATGGCAGCGTTTGGCGCGTAAGGGCACCCGGCGGCCCAATCCTCCCGCGGCCCCAATTCCTCCCCTGCCCCTATTCAGAGATCATGTTGTCTCATGTTGGTCCCAGAGGCGCCATTAATTAAAAATACATCCAATTAAATGGCAGGTGAAAGCGTGCAGGCACGGCCCCCCCGCGCCTCGGCTCAGCTGCGCCCGTGGCAGCGGGGAGGGCGAYGTGCCCGCCCGGGGTGCGGTGCCAGCTCCTGTCCCCGCTGCCACCGCGGGCACGGCAGGGCCCTGTCGCCATCCGAGTGCCCGMTGGGTTCGCTGGGGTGGGGTCACCCCGCCTGTCCCCCTCCCACAGGCCGGGCACGGCAGGTGGCACGCGGTGGCGAGAGGAATGTCCCCAAAATCGAGGCGTGCCCGGCCCTGGCTCGGCGGAATGGCACGGGAGAGCTGGCACGGCCACCGCCTCGGCGCGGGGACAGGGACACGGGGCGGGCGATGCCAGCCCGGCTGCAGCGGCCTTGGGAGGTGGCACCGGGGGGCACTCGGGGYTCGGGGAGCCCCCCGGGCAGCGGAGGATTCGCGTTCCCGTTAATTGGAGCCGCTAATGGCGGGCGCTTCCCGCTCCGGGTGCTGGCAGGAGGCACCAGCTGTGCCACCGCCCGCGCCGCCGTTTTAATCAAGCTGCCAGCGCGGGGGGACGGGGCCAGGTGGCCCCATGGCACAGGGACTGTGCCACCCCCCTGCCATCCCCCCCAGAGCCTGCCCAAGGAATCTCCACCGCGTTCATGCCCGCCAAACCCCATCCATGCCTGCGGTGCCACCCAAAATCCCAGTCGTGCCCTCAAAATGCGGCATCTTGATCCCATGGGATGGGAAATATGGGATGCCATGGGGTGGATATTAGGGGGGCTCGCACATCCATCCTTCCCCCAAAACCCAACCCTAACACCATCCTCCATCCCCCATCCGTGGCCTCCAACACCTCCACGGGCTGGGTTTTTTTTTTTTTTTTTGGGTGGTTTTATCCTTYTCAATCCTTTTCTTCTCCCCCCACCCCCCCTTTCCAAATGCCAGCGAAAGGTGTGAACGGATTTTTGGAAGGAAACGTCTAAATTGGATGAAAAACCTTTAATGCCGACAGCCGGAGCAGCTGGAAGGACAAATATAGCCGKAGAGGAGGAGGAGGAGGAGGATGGGGACGCGGTGGGAGGTGGTGGCCGTGCCGAGAGCGACACCTGGTGACAGTCACCCCCCCCGGACACGTGTGAACACGCGTGTGCCACCCCAGGTGTGCTCGCAGCCCGGCACACGCGTGTGCGCAGCGACATCCACCCGGGACATGCGACACCCGCTGCCGGTGGAGATTCCGACAGGATCCCGTGGGATCCCGGTGTCCCACGGTGATCTGCTCCAAGGGAAAGCCCCTTCCTCCTCCTCCTCCTCCTCCTCCTCAGCGGTTCAGCCCCATCACCATTCCTGCGCTGGGTTCCACGGGCCGTGCCGGGAGTACCGGGACACTCCGGAACCCGCTGCCAACCGAGCTGGATGGTGCCACCTCCACAACCCCAGCGCCCAGAGAGGATGGCGGGGATGAGGAGGAAGGAGAGCTGCTCCAGATCCCACGTTTCGAGGCGATGGAGCCGGGAACGGTGGGATGGAGCAGGCAGGAATGTCGGGATGGAGCAGCCGCGGCTCCAAGCGGGAAGAGCCGAACGGCGGAGATTTACAGCGCCGGCTCCGCGCAGCCCCCCGGCCATTTGGCACGGCAGCTGCTGCCGAGGAAGTTCAATGCCAAAATAAATTAAATGGGATAAAACGGCCTGGTCACCTTCGGCTCGGGATGCCGCAGGAGCCGGGGCCACGTGGGGCTTTGTCTGCCGGCAGCGGGAAGGGAAGGTGGGATGCGAGGGAGCTCGGGATGGCATCGCGGCCCTTCTGCCGCACCGAGCGAGGCCCCGGAGCCCGGCGGAGCCGCGGGCAGGGACCAGGAGGCTGGATTAGGGATCCAGCCGAGTGCACGGGGCCCAGCTGCCCCCTCCATAAATCAGGGGAGGCCGGGTGGGCGCTGGGGGCTCGCTCCCGCTTTCCCCGGCGCGGGGAAGCGCCCGGCGCCGCCGCCACCCCCCCACCATCTGCACAGGGATGTATTTTAAGACGTGTCAGCGCAGGGATCGGAACCAGGCGAAAGGAGAGCGAGAAAGCCGGGGCTGGAACGGGAGACGGCGGCCGGGCGCTGCTGGGATGGAGGCACGGACACGCTGTGGGGACCCCCAGCCCCTCCAGCTGCCCCTCACCGCASGGAGGGTCTGCCCGAGCCTCACCGAGCACGAAGGAGTCGATGCTGGGAGGAGACGCAGCTCCTAGAGCAGCTCCCACCATCCTAAATTCCTGCCGGGTACAGGAGGGCTGGGACAAACCCTGCTGGGTCCTTCAGGAGCCAGGATGGGGGTGGGAGCAGCGGAGAAATGCCATGGAGAGATTTCTGTGGAAGAGGGAGATGGATGGAGGGATGGAGGGATGGATGACACAGGCACAGTTCCCCTTCCTGTGCCCTCCTCATGGCTCCATCCCCTCCAGGCACCCCAGGGTCCTCTCCAGCACCCAAAGTGCTGCCAGGAGCTGGGAGAGTTTGAGCCAAACCTCCACCTCAGTCCTTCCCTCTCCCATTTCTGCAGCACCATCCCCTCTCTGCCCTTCCATCAGCTCCAGGTTTCCCACTCCCACCTTAACCAAACCATTCCATGTTCCACCAACACCCCTTCAAGTCCCTCCAGGGCTAATGAAGGCTTGGAGCTTAATTAGAGAAMGGAATTTGGGGGCTTGGCAATGCCAAATCCCACCCCCCTCACCAGGAGGGCAGGAATAAAAGGCTTTCCAAGGAAAATGCAAGTTACCGTGCGATTCCAAAGGCTACGGGAAGCGACGGAGCAAAAGGCAACCAAGATATACAGTAACAGGAAATATTTAATTTTCCAATCTCCACTTCTCCATTTTTATAAACTGAAAAGAAAAAAAWTTTAATATATTACAAAATATCTGTACAGAGACAAAGGTACAACCGAAAAAAGGCGCGCTCGGTCTCCAAAGGAAACTCGGGAGAGGTACAGGAAGAGTCTGACCAGAGGCTTCTCTGCTGGGAACTGCTACAGCGGGAGAAATGTGGGATTGAACCCAGAGCTGAAATGGGGGGGAAGGAGGGGGGAGCTGCCCTCACCCCCTTGTTTGTATCTGCACCGGCTGAAATCCTTCCAAAAGCACAAATCCCACCCAGCACCGTGAATCCTTTTGTCTTCTTTGTGCAGAGCATTGGGGGAAAAAAAAATAAAGGTAAAATAAAAAAAAAAGGAAAAAGGGGAATCAAAGAAAATGAGGCGCTGGAAGGCAGGAGTGGCCCCACAGCCCCCCATGGCCGGGCCAGGCTGGTGCCCCCAAACCCTGCGTGTTCCCCTGGSCCTGGCACAGAAAGGTCTGTGCTGGGACCAGTCAGGAAAATCCACTGGGAGTGGGATAAGGGGTCCCTCCTGGGGTGGTTGGGGGTTTGGAGAAGGGAATGGCAGAGCCACTGTCCCCAGGAGCCCCRAGGGGACAGCTGGGGACAGCTGGCAGATGCCACCGGCCATGCCAGAGCAGGGAACAGATGCCTGGAATGTCCACCCTGGCCRGAGTGGGGACAGGGGACAGGAACTGCCGGGTCCTCGGGCCCTTCCCAGCCCTGCCTGGAGAGATGGAGCTGGGCCAGAGCATCCCTGGGGACTGGGGGGGATCCAGCTGGGAGAGGCCACTCTGAACTGGGATCAATGACCCTTAAACTGGGACCAATGACCCTTAAACTGGAACCAGTGACCCTTAAACTGGGACCAGTGACCCCCAAACTATGACTAATGACCCTTAAACTGGGACCAATGACCCTTAAACTGGAACCAGTGACCCTTAAACTGGCACCAATGACCCCAAACTGGGACCAGTGACCCCTAAACTGGGACCAATGACCCCTAAACTGTGACTAATGACCCCCAAACTGTGACTAATGACCCCCAAACTGGGACCAATGAGCCTTAAACTGGCACCAATGACCCCAAACTTGGACCAGTGACTGTTAAACTGGGACCAATGACCCCCAAACTGGGACCAATGACCCCCAAACTGGGACCAATGACCCCAAACTGGGATGAATGACCCCTAAACTTGGACCAGTGACTGTTAAACTGGGACCAATAACCCCCAAACTGGGACCAACAACCCCCAAACTGGGACCCCAAAGCCAGGATGACACAGGGAGGGTGAGGACGGCTCGTTCCCGGCAGTTTTTTCTGGGAATGTGCCAATTTGGAAAGACAATAATAAACAGGCATCGGCTTCCTAAGAGGATTCAGCACAGGAATGAGATTCTTTCCTTGCAAAGAGGATGGGATTGGGAAGAAAAGAACAGCAGCAGCAGCAGCTCCATGGCAGTGCCAGGAAAAGGGGAAATAAAAAAATTAAACCCCTCTAAAGCCCCTCAAGAGGTGCCTGGTGGGTTCAGTGCACTCTGTGTCTCACAGAATTTCTCTATTTTTTTTTTTCTCTGCACAATCAGGCATGAATTAAGTTTAAAAAATAAAATAAAAAAAAA
>NW_026624367.1:78531-82174 GCF_030028575.1 Malurus melanocephalus
AAAAAAAAAAAAATTTAAAAAAAAATTATAATCAAGTCCTGTGGCTAAAGGAGGAGAGGCGAGGGGGGGAATCCCAGGAATGTCAGTAGGGAACCAAAAAAAAAAAAATAATCAAGTCCTGTGGCTAAAGGAGGAGAGGCGAGGGGGGGAATCCCAGGAATGTCAGTAGGGAACCCCCCGGCCCCGGCCACCCCGCGGAGGCACTCTGCCAGGCCCTCGGAACGCCTTCCCGTAGGAAGCCGGYGCCTGGGTTGGGGCACCCCAGCCGTGCCCTGGTGCTGCCCCACTGGAACCGGCCGTTCCCGGCCCCAACTCGCCGTAACTCTGCATTTTGGCCTCTGGATGCACCAGCACGTTGTTGTTGTTGTTGCTGCTGCTGCTGCTGCTGCTGCTGCTCCCCTCGGATTTGGTGAAGGATTGCCCCAGCGAGTGGATGGTGACGGGGACTCTGGCGAAGCGCAGGTCCTGATCCCCAGGGAACTGCACCGAGCCCGTGCCCTGGTAGCTGCTGCTCTCCCCGAGGTGGCTCACGGAGCCCAAGAAGGTCCTGCTTTTCCCCAGGGGTTGGGCAGAAGGTTCTAGCAGAGTCTGGCCCGGGTTCAGCTCCTCGGCACCGAATCCCCCCTCGGAGCTGTCGGTGCTGTAAGTCCTGGAGGGCTGCGAGCGGCYGTAGTCCGGGGCTCTCGGGGCCGGYGGCTCCGGGTCCGGCTGGGCAAGGAGCTGCAGCAGCGCAGCCGTCACGGCCGGGTTCAACTCCTGGGCTGCACCGGAGAGATCCCCTTCGGGAGCGGGAGGAGGCGGCGGCGGTCCGGGGGGCTCGGGGGGTCTCTTCTCTGGTGGGACAATGCCRGGAGGACACGCTGTGGAAGGGTGACGCCTTTTAAACACCGTTTCAAACACACACAAAGACATTTTCTAAGCAAACCAAACCAAGCCCTTTTGCCGAGGCCGCCCCGCTCCGGGGATGGCTCTGGGAAGAGGCGGAGGGAGAGTGCGAACGCTGGCTGGGAGATCAACGTTCATTAACAATGTTCATTAAGGCTTTCGGCCCGGCCCCGCGMACCCAACGCCGGCAACAGCTGTCCTAACACCTGGGCACCCGCGCTGGGAATTGGCGCTGCCGGATCAAAGGCTAATTCCGAGCAGGAGGCAGATGTGGAGGCACAGCCAGCCCCGCGCTCCCCCCGGGGCCACAGGGACRCGGTTCCGCCCGGCTCCGGCTCCAGAGGCGGCTCTGGGATGCGCAGGGTGAGATAAACACAAACCCGGGTGAGACAAACACAAACCCGAGCCCACCCCGGGGTGGGTGACAGCTCCTGACTGCCCCCACGGCACCCCGAGGGCAGCGGGACACGGCTCCTGCCACCCCATCCCACCCACCTTGATAAAGAGAATCCACAACAATCTCACCCCCCGAATATTTGCACGAGCGTACACACCATCCTGAGCATGAGAAAAACCTTCTCCTTCCTCCCCCCTGCCCCTTCACCCCAATCCCCCCCCGAAAATCAGGATTTGTTTCCCTCCTGGAAGAACAAAGCTCTGCCAGCCCCGGCCCACCCTGCTCTGTCCCAGCACGAAGGAGCCTGGCTGGGAGGAGGGAGAGGGGAGCAGAGCACTGAGCCACCCCTAAGACAGTGCCACAGCCATGGGTGACACCACGGCAGGGAGGGGACACGGCTACAGGTGACACCAAGGCGGGGAGGGGACAGGACCCGCTCCCAAAACCAGCCCTGCCTCCTCTGGAGCAACACACCTGAGCTGCCTCCTGTCCCTCGCCCACGGGGTAAGGAATTACTGGCGATGGCAGAGCCCACGTTGGAATCAGATCCTCAAATCATTGGCAAAACTGGTTATTAAAAAGGTCAAACTTTATTGTGAAAACCAGTAGTCTTCCAGGACCACCCCTCCACCCGTATCCGTCAGTCCACTTTGAAAACTAGATTGTATTGAAATCCGGAAAAATAAAACAACAACAAAACGGGGAAAAAAAGGAAAAAAAAAAACCAACAATCTTCAGGTAAATTTGTAAAGCCAAGCTGATCTGGGGGACAGCAAATCATTCCAAAGAATTATCAACAGAGAACAACGGCATCGAATTCCATCTGCTCTACAGTAACCTAGTTATCTTCCAGGACTAGGGCAACAACAACGAAAAAAAAGAGGGGAAAAAAAAAAAAGGAAAAAAATAAAATAATAAAAAAAAGCACGATCACAACTGGCTCGTGGTGGGCGGGTGTTGAAGGCACGAGAACACAGCACGTTCAGCTACATTGCAGGAGGTGGGATCGGGCCAAAACAGGCTCCCCGGAGAGTCTGAGACATACTCAGGAGGCGCTTCTACAATTTGGTGAGGTCGTCACAGGCTGTTGCTAATAAAATAAAAAAAACAAAAAAAAAAAAAAAAAAAAAAAAAAGACATGGAGACATTTACACTCACCTTTGGAAAGGAAATCCGAGAGTTCACTGACACAAGCAGGGTTTTTTAAACTCTCACTATTGAGAAGCAGCAGTTTGGTTCGGCTTCAGGAGCTGCTGAGTTTTGGGGCTCAAAAATCAGCTCCGGGTAGAAGCAGGCACTTGGGGATGCCCAGGTTTTACCTACACAGCTGCCACTATCCCTCCCTTCAGCACTCACCACTAGTTCAGCTCTTTTTAAAGTCATCTCTGCAGGTTTATTTGTTTAATTTTTTTTTTAGGAGAGCTGGGAAGGGATGGAGAAAAAGAGCTGAGAAAAAACGCAGAGATGCAGCAGCATTCTGTGCAAAAAAACTCCCTGGATGTGAAAACCGATTGCTGGGGGATTTGAGGAAAAACTGACCCTCCAAACTTCCCTTTTGTTTTTGGGCAAACCCCAAAATCTCTGATGTGCAGCACTAATTTGAGGGTAAATATTTGCCTGTTTTGGCTRTTTGCAGCTGTTCCAACCTCCTGAGCAGTCCAGCACTTACCGCAGGGAGGGGGTCAGGGGCTTTTCTCAGCGTTGAAACCTGAGCTCCGAGCACATCTTACCCGCTTCCCTCCTCCCATCCCGCCTCTCCCAACACTCCAAAGTCTCATCCTTGCAGGCTGCAGCTCCCCCAGCAGCATTTGCTGGGATTTTCTCTCCTCTCCCGTCACAGGCGTTGCGTTTATTTACCTGTGCTCTCCTCGGGATGCCTCGTCGGGGTTTTCCTGGGCCCCCGCTGCTCGCTGCTCTTCTCCCCGTTGCTCTCCTCCAGGCTTATCCCAGGCTCCTGGCTCTTCATCAGCTGACTCAGCAGAACGGCCAGCACGTTCTGCATGTCTCCCTGAGCGCTGGCTGCGTCCGGAGTCCGCTGCTCCTCCGTGGGCACCTCCGCGGGCGGCTCCTCCACGGCTTCCTCGGGCGCTGCCGCCGGGGGCTCGTGGTGCTGCGCCGTGGCCTCGGTCAGCGCCGTGATGGACTGGTTGAGAGCCTCCAGCTGCTGCTGCATCTCGGGGTTGGAGTGGACGTTGAGCAGCTGGGCCATCTGCGGCACGCTCAGGTCGGTCTGGCTCTGCAGCAGGTTCAGGAGCACGGCCAGCTCGCTCTGGTTCAGCTGCTGCGTGATGTCGCCCAGGCCTGCGGGACATGCACGGGGARGGGAGGGGAGCAACACCAGGGGGGTGAGGGCATTGAATG
>NW_026624367.1:82870-91449 GCF_030028575.1 Malurus melanocephalus
CCCTTTTCCACGTCCAACAGCCAGGACACCCCTTTTCCACGTCCCCACAGCACTGAACATCCTGTCATCACATCCCCACAGCACTGAAAAACCTCTTTCCTACATCCCATATCCAAAACCACCCCTTCCTTACATCCCACAGCACCAGAAAATTCTTTTTCTACATTCCATAGGCAGAAACACCCCTTCCCAACAGCATCTGAACACCCTTTTCTATACCCCATACCCAAAACCACCCCTTTGCTACATCCCACAGCATCTGAACACCCCTTTTCTACACCCCATAGCCAGGAACGCCCCTTCCCTACATTCAACAGCACCTGAACACTCCTTTTCTACACCCCATATCCACAAATATTCATTCCCTACATTCCACAGCACCTGAAAACTCCTTTCCTACACCCCATAGCCAGGAACGCCCCTTCCCTACATTCAACAGCACCTGAACACTCCTTTTCTACACCCCATATCCACAAATATTCATTCCCTACATTCCACAGCACCTGAAAACTCCTTTCCTACACCCCATAGCCAGGAACGCCCCTTCCCTACATTCAACAGCACCTGAACACTCCTTTTCTACACCCCATATCCACAAATATTCATTCCCTACATTCCACAGCACCTGAAAACTCCTTTCCTACACCCCATAGCCAGGAACGCCCCTTCCCTACATTCAACAGCACCTGAACACTCCTTTTCTACACCCCATATCCACAAATATTCATTCCCTACATTCCACAGCACCTGAAAACTCCTTTCCTACACCCCATAGCCAGGAACGCCCCTTCCCTACATTCAACAGCACCTGAACACTCCTTTTCTACACCCCATATCCACAAATATTCATTCCCTACATTCCACAGCACCTGAAAACTCCTTTCCTACACCCCATAGCCAGGAACGCCCCTTCCCTACATTCAACAGCACCTGAACACTCCTTTTCTACACCCCATATCCACAAATATTCATTCCCTACATTCCACAGCACCTGAAAACTCCTTTCCTACACCCCATAGCCAGGAACGCCCCTTCCCTACATTCAACAGCACCTGAACACTCCTTTTCTACACCCCATATCCACAAATATTCATTCCCTACATTCCACAGCACCTGAAAACTCCTTTCCTACACCCCATAGCCAGGAACGCCCCTTCCCTACATTCAACAGCACCTGAACACTCCTTTTCTACACCCCATATCCACAAATATTCATTCCCTACATTCCACAGCACCTGAAAACTCCTTTCCTACACCCCATAGCCAGGAACGCCCCTTCCCTACATTCAACAGCACCTGAACACTCCTTTTCTACACCCCATATCCACAAATATTCATTCCCTACATTCCACAGCACCTGAAAACTCCTTTCCTACACCCCATAGCCAGGAACGCCCCTTCCCTACATTCAACAGCACCTGAACACTCCTTTTCTACACCCCATATCCACAAATATTCATTCCCTACATTCCACAGCACCTGAAAACTCCTTTCCTACACCCCATAGCCAGGAACGCCCCTTCCCTACATTCAACAGCACCTGAACACTCCTTTTCTACACCCCATATCCACAAATATTCATTCCCTACATTCCACAGCACCTGAAAACTCCTTTCCTACACCCCATAGCCAGGAACGCCCCTTCCCTACATTCAACAGCACCTGAACACTCCTTTTCTACACCCCATATCCACAAATATTCATTCCCTACATTCCACAGCACCTGAAAACTCCTTTCCTACACCCCATAGCCAGGAACGCCCCTTCCCTACATTCAACAGCACCTGAACACTCCTTTTCTACACCCCATATCCACAAATATTCATTCCCTACATTCCACAGCACCTGAAAACTCCTTTCCTACACCCCATAGCCAGGAACGCCCCTTCCCTACATTCAACAGCACCTGAACACTCCTTTTCTACACCCCATATCCACAAATATTCATTCCCTACATTCCACAGCACCTGAAAACTCCTTTCCTACACCCCATAGCCAGGAACGCCCCTTCCCTACATTCAACAGCACCTGAACACTCCTTTTCTACACCCCATATCCACAAATATTCATTCCCTACATTCCACAGCACCTGAAAACTCCTTTCCTACACCCCATAGCCAGGAACGCCCCTTCCCTACATTCAACAGCACCTGAACACTCCTTTTCTACACCCCATATCCACAAATATTCATTCCCTACATTCCACAGCACCTGAAAACTCCTTTCCTACACCCCATAGCCAGGAACGCCCCTTCCCTACATTCAACAGCACCTGAACACTCCTTTTCTACACCCCATATCCACAAATATTCATTCCCTACATTCCACAGCACCTGAAAACTCCTTTCCTACACCCCATAGCCAGGAACGCCCCTTCCCTACATTCAACAGCACCTGAACACTCCTTTTCTACACCCCATATCCACAAATATTCATTCCCTACATTCCACAGCACCTGAAAACTCCTTTCCTACACCCCATAGCCAGGAACGCCCCTTCCCTACATTCAACAGCACCTGAACACTCCTTTTCTACACCCCATATCCACAAATATTCATTCCCTACATTCCACAGCACCTGAAAACTCCTTTCCTACACCCCATAGCCAGGAACGCCCCTTCCCTACATTCAACAGCACCTGAACACTCCTTTTCTACACCCCATATCCACAAATATTCATTCCCTACATTCCACAGCACCTGAAAACTCCTTTCCTACACCCCATAGCCAGGAACGCCCCTTCCCTACATTCAACAGCACCTGAACACTCCTTTTCTACACCCCATATCCACAAATATTCATTCCCTACATTCCACAGCACCTGAAAACTCCTTTCCTACACCCCATAGCCAGGAACGCCCCTTCCCTACATTCAACAGCACCTGAACACTCCTTTTCTACACCCCATATCCACAAATATTCATTCCCTACATTCCACAGCACCTGAAAACTCCTTTCCTACACCCCATAGCCAGGAACGCCCCTTCCCTACATTCAACAGCACCTGAACACTCCTTTTCTACACCCCATATCCACAAATATTCATTCCCTACATTCCACAGCACCTGAAAACTCCTTTCCTACACCCCATAGCCAGGAACGCCCCTTCCCTACATTCAACAGCACCTGAACACTCCTTTTCTACACCCCATATCCACAAATATTCATTCCCTACATTCCACAGCACCTGAAAACTCCTTTCCTACACCCCATAGCCAGGAACGCCCCTTCCCTACATTCAACAGCACCTGAACACTCCTTTTCTACACCCCATATCCACAAATATTCATTCCCTACATTCCACAGCACCTGAAAACTCCTTTCCTACACCCCATAGCCAGGAACGCCCCTTCCCTACATTCAACAGCACCTGAACACTCCTTTTCTACACCCCATATCCACAAATATTCATTCCCTACATTCCACAGCACCTGAAAACTCCTTTCCTACACCCCATAGCCAGGAACGCCCCTTCCCTACATTCAACAGCACCTGAACACTCCTTTTCTACACCCCATATCCACAAATATTCATTCCCTACATTCCACAGCACCTGAAAACTCCTTTCCTACACCCCATAGCCAGGAACGCCCCTTCCCTACATTCAACAGCACCTGAACACTCCTTTTCTACACCCCATATCCACAAATATTCATTCCCTACATTCCACAGCACCTGAAAACTCCTTTCCTACACCCCATAGCCAGGAACGCCCCTTCCCTACATTCAACAGCACCTGAACACTCCTTTTCTACACCCCATATCCACAAATATTCATTCCCTACATTCCACAGCACCTGAAAACTCCTTTCCTACACCCCATAGCCAGGAACGCCCCTTCCCTACATTCAACAGCACCTGAACACTCCTTTTCTACACCCCATATCCACAAATATTCATTCCCTACATTCCACAGCACCTGAAAACTCCTTTCCTACACCCCATAGCCAGGAACGCCCCTTCCCTACATTCAACAGCACCTGAACACTCCTTTTCTACACCCCATATCCACAAATATTCATTCCCTACATTCCACAGCACCTGAAAACTCCTTTCCTACACCCCATAGCCAGGAACGCCCCTTCCCTACATTCAACAGCACCTGAACACTCCTTTTCTACACCCCATATCCACAAATATTCATTCCCTACATTCCACAGCACCTGAAAACTCCTTTCCTACACCCCATAGCCAGGAACACCCTTTCCCTAATCCCACAGCACCCAAACACCCCGGGCTGGGGAAGGCAGGGATGCTCCGGGAGGATTTCGGGATCGGCAGCACGGCAGCAGCACCCCGTGGCACTGCACACACACTGCACCCACTGCTGTTGCTGCTGCCTCACCGCCCCTCAAACCTCCCCAAAAACCACAGCACACGCTGCTGCTGCTGCTCACAACTGGCTCAGCCCAGCCCAGCCAAGCTGCCCCATTCCCGGGTTTGGGAAGTCGGGGTATCTCAAGGATGCCAGGCTATGGCTGGGGGTGTCAGGGGCATGATGGCAATTGAAGCCCCATGCAATCACAGCAGGGCAATCACAGCCTGGTCCCTCCTGAGGCCCCCACAGATCCACATCACCCCCTCCTGAGCTGTTTCCAGGTTCCCAGGATGGAGCTGAGCTGCTCTTTGGGATGGAGGGAGGGAGGAAGGGCGTGTTCCCTGACGCAGCACAAGGAATTAGGTCAGGCAGAAGGCAATTCCTTGCTGGGAGCTGGCCTGGGATCACAGGACTCTGTCCTGACCTGCAAGGATCCAGGTTATCCTAAAATACATCCTGGGAGTGGCACTGCCTCCCTTCCCAGTGACAAGTGCCAAGGGTGTCCCTTCACACCCACAACGAGGCCGGAACTTTTTGGGAATAAGGGYGCAAGGGTTTGGCTTCAGCAGCTCAAAATGGAGCTTCTCTCGCCGGTAGGCACCGGAGAACGGGACATTCTTTTCCCAGCTGTTTGTTAATCCAAGCACCACCTTTTGTCCATCTGCCATGTTTCACTGAACACATGGATCSTGCATTCCCTGGAGCAAGAACTGTCTTCCTTGTTACTTGTCAGCACAGCATCGGACACAAAGGAAGCCTCAGCCCATATCTGGGGTTTTTGTAAGGCTGCTACACAACAATCAGGGCAGCTTTGTGGAAATCCACATTCTTCCCCTCCAACTATTTTCTAGGCACAGGGGGGTTGGTCATTGCTTGGAACAGCGCACAAGGCCGGGTCCTGCCAGTCTGGATGACCTTTTGTGCAACAAAGTGCAATAATTTACATTTTTGCCCACCAGCCTGACACATCCCACACCTCATCTTTATATAATTTATCAACAAGATCAAACTTCAGCTCATTTGGACGTAGCTCCACCTTCCAGCCTATGATTGCTGTGATTTGTTTCTCCACTGGCTGAAGTGACTCAACGACTCCTTTCATCACCCGCCCTCTTTTAGAACTAATAACACAGCTCAGAACAAATTCACAGTCAGCTCATCAGTGACTTCTGAAGACCAGACAGAACCTTCTGTGTCTTCACAGCAGAGGGAGGAGAAAAAAAAAAAAAAAAGAATAAAAGAAATGAGGACAGGAAGAGCCTGGAATGCCCTTTCTGCAGAATTAGAGGTGAAAGAACCAGACTGGCTTAGAAACAAGACACAAAACCCAGGGAGGGAACACACCCAGGAGCCTTTCCCAAACCCAAYTGGGCACTGACCTACTGCATCTGCAGCGCCAGGCTCTGCTTTGAGCTGGGCAGGCTGGGGGGGCACAGGACTGCTGTTGTTTTTCACAGTGTCTGTGCTTGGAACAGAGGTAGTTTCCTTCCGAGAAACTTTTGATACCGGAGGCTCCTCCACGGCCATCCCGCTCTGCCGCTGCCGCCGGCGCTTCTTGCTCCACAGCTCRTGGCAATCCTGCCAGTGGGGAAGGCTGGAAGAGAGCAACGAGGGGAAAACATGGCAGGGAATGCAGGTGAACCCTCAAAACCCACAGGGAGTTTTTAGTGCAGTTGGTGGTGCCCAGAAAATTTGGGGATGCCACATCCCTGGCAGTGCCCAAGGCYRGGCTGGATGGAGCTTGGAGCACCCAAATCATTCCATGATGCAATTGATAGATCCATGTAATGCTGCTCCACTTTTACAGATGGAGAAATGGACTCAGCAGGGGATTTTGGGAAGGAATTCCTCCCYGTGAGGGTGCTGGGGGGCTGGAATGGATTTTCCAGAGAAGCTGTGGCTGCCCCATCCCTGGAAGTGCCCAAGGCCAGGCTGAGGATGGAGCTCAGAACACCCTGGGATGGTGGGAGGTGACCCTGCCCATGGCAGGGGTGGCAMTGGATGAGCTTTGAGGGCCCTTCCAACCAAACCAGGCTGTGATTCCATGATCCCTGACTGCAGCCAGACTATCACAGGAAGGGGCAGGTGCTAGAACCAGGAAAGGCAGGATAATTATAGGGAAATAATTGACTTTGCACTGGGATCTCAGCCCTGGGTGCACTGGGATCTGAGCCCTGAATTCACTGGGATCTCAGCCCCGAGTGCACCGGGATCTCAGCCCTGAATCCCCATTCCTGCTGGGATCTCCTTGCAGGACACACAAAGTCCACAGAGTACAAGTCCACCAAGCTCTGGGGGCTTTAGGAAAAGCCCTTCCTTGAGGATCTCTGAAGGAAACAGGGCTGCACTCTCACACAAACCAGTCAGAGTTTTATCATCTTGACTGGAGTGGGAGCAAATTCCTGCTGTGACACTGCTCAGCCCTTGCAGTCAATTAATACACAGCCTTAACGAGGTCTGGCCTCTGTTCCCCATGGCAGGGATAGGGATGTGCTACATCTACTCCTGCACAGCTTTAGAGCATCTTACAAACATTAAACTGGRCTTTACAAACCCAGCCTGTTACCAGGCAGAACACAACCAGCACAGGAAAAGCCATTTGCTCAACCAAATAACAATATAAGGGTGAAATCAAGAAAAAAACCACAGAAATTGTGATTTTGACTGAAAAAAACCTGCCAGGTCTCCTTCCCAAAGCTGATGGYGGGGATGGGGGCCAGGACTTACTCTGGAGGTGCCATTTTGCTGAGATCAACGTCCTTCARGAAGTCACTGTGCAGGGCCTGCTCTGCTGTGCAGCGTTTGCCAGGGTCCAGCGTCAGCATGTGGTCCAGCAGGTCCAGGGCAGACGAGGGAATGCTGTGGGGAGAGTGGGAAACACGGATGAGCTCAGGGGGAACACGGGGAGAAACTCAGAGAGGGAGTTCAGGTCTAAGAGGAATCCACACAGCCAGAGCTCACTGCTCAAAGGCAGCCAGGTGTGGGGAGGGGCTGGAGCTGTGCTGGGAGTTTTAGGGTAGATTTTGGAAATCTTCCCCCCCAGAGGGTGGCTGGGCACAGGAAAAGGATCCCCAGGGAATGGGCACAGCCCCAAGACTGACAGAGCTCCAGGAGAGTTTGGACACACTCCCAGGGATGCACAGGGTGGGATTGTTGGGGTGTCTATGCAACACCAGGAGCTGGACTGGATGATCCCTGTGCATCCCTTCCAGCTGAGGATATTCCACAATATTTCCACTCTCATTTTTGTCATTTATGAGCAGCACCTCTACCACAACTCCCATGAGATCAACCCACAAGCAGACCCCACCCCTGAGAACACCCCCCTGAAATCAGGCAGCGCCAGCACCCTGAGAATGCCACGCTCCCAGGAGAGCTCCCAAGGCAAGGAACCTTCCTTCCCAGTGCCAAGGAACCTCTCTGGAGGCAGATGAGGTGTTTAGAAAGGGACAGGGAGCCCATCCCGACTCACAAGGAGAACTCCTCGCGCAGGCGCCGCCGGTATTGCTTCTTGGGCTTCATGGTGTTGAAGTAGGGCAGCTTGATGACATCGGGCCACACGGCCGGGCAGGGGCTCCCACAGAGCCGGCTGGGGAGCAGGGAAACACAGTCAGCCAGGAGGAACTCAGCCACSAGGAACTCAGCCACCATCCCCAGGGAAAACACCTCTCTAAGCAACTCACTGAAGGAATAACCCAGGTGTGGGCACAGCTCRGATGAGGTGTTAAAAGAAGAGGGATGAGGAAGAAGAAAATGCTGAGCTGGAGTTTGTAAACCACCCAACATGATGGAATTGTAGTTTTCTTACTACAAGTTTTAAAAACTTWATGTTTCTTACTTGGAATTTTGCAAATTTGCCGAGTTTTATTATTCTTACAATAAGAGTGGTGAGGCCCTGGAACAGGGTGCCCAGAGAAGMTGTGGCTGCCCCATCCCTGGAAGTGTCCCAGGCCAAGTAGGACAGGGCTTGGAGTACCCTGGGACAGTGTGAAGTGTCCCTTCCCATGGCAGGGCGCGGCACTGGGCGATCTTTAAATTCCCTTCCATCCCAAACCATTCCAGGATTAAAACTTCCACTGCCAGAAGCAATTCAGGTTCCTGATTTTTGGACTCAGCAAACAGCAAAGTTTACTGAGGGTACATAAACCAGCAACCACCCAGCTGACACAGGTATGGACACCTGACCATTCCCATTTGCATTCCCAGCCCTTATTTTCCAGGCAGGTTAGAGAATAGGTTGCCCAGAGAGCTTATGGCCTTG
>NW_026624368.1:0-1279 GCF_030028575.1 Malurus melanocephalus
AAATTGGGGAAAAAAAACAACAGAGAGGTAGAATCCTAAAAGAAAAATGGGATTTTTTTTTTAGGGGAAGCTCTGAAGAAAAGACACAAATCCTGCTCAGAGTGGGGTAATTTAGTGAGGATGGATTTTTTTGTTTTGGCAAAATAGGGAACAATCCCAATCTCTGCTGCTTTTTAATTATTTAAAGGTGCTTTTAATGCATTGTTGGGCTGTGGCAACAGCTTTCCCCAGGGCGTGTCTACAAAATAATGGGACTCGGAGAAATTGGGATAAATTTTTCATGATTTTTGATGATTGGGCCAAGTTGTGGAAATTTATTTTTAATTCTGGTTTTTACCAACAGGACSGGATTGGGAAGTCTTGGCCATGAAGGGCTGCAAATCTGGGCTGGAAAGAGAAGAAATTGGAGAAGGGAGGATTGAGCAGAAAGAGAGGGCTCAGCAATTCCCTTTGTTCCTAAAGTGAAAAATGGGACATTTATCCTCAAATTCCTGATTATAGACAGAGAAAAGTCAGATTTTTTTATTGGGCTTTTCTCCTCAAATTCCAGATTCTGGACAGAGAAAAGTCAGATTTTTTTATGGGATTTTTCTCCTCAAATTCTTGATTATGGACAGATAAAAGTCAGTTTTCCTCAGAATCTGAACCCAATTTCTTTATAGTGCTTGATTAAGTTTTCCCCTACAGACGGACAATCAAATACCCAATTCTGGGTTTTTTTTCTCACTCAGAGCACAAATAAAAACCCTTTCTCCATCTCCTCTTTTCCCAAACTGCCTCTCCCATTTTCCAAAGCCTGGCTTAGGAAAGGTGAAGCCTTTCCTGAGGGGAAATCCCTGCACTTCACTTTGATTCCATCACCTGCTCCTTTTCCTTCCCTCGCAGCCCGGCCCTGACCCCTCCCATGCCAGATTATCCATGGAAAAAAAGAGTTTTTCCATTCCCATTTCCTGTCAGCACCAACCGAGGAGCGTTTTCCCGAAATTCGGGACAATTCCATGAAAATCCACTCAATCTGGGTCAATTGGTGGAGACAGAAAAGGTCGGAAACAATTTCCTCGGAGTCGGGAAAGGAAAAATCCTCCCGAGCCAGATTTTTGCTGAAAAAAAAACAAAAAACCGAAATCCGGCCCTGGAGCAGGACAGGGATGGGAGATGGATTTTTCCAAGCCCTGGATCCTCTCCCGGAGTCTGGAATGGGGAGGAAGAGGAAGATGAGGCAGCAATTCCCGACACCCCAAGATGGGGTTTTCCATGGAAACGAGAGCAGGAGCTGTCC
>NW_026624368.1:3463-4774 GCF_030028575.1 Malurus melanocephalus
GGGACAGAGAGAGAGGAAAATGGGGGAAAAGAGAGAAAAGAGGGAAGAGAAAAACACAGGAATTTATCAAACCACCCCAAAGTGCTGGTGGACACTCAGGATTGACAGAGAAACGGGGGAAAGGAGAGAAAAGAGAGAAAAGGAAAGTACAGGAATTTATCAAATCACCCCAGAGTGATTTGCCGCAAGACACTCGGGATCGCCGGAGAGAGAGGAGGAAAAAACAGGGAAAACGAGAGAAAAGAGGGAAAAGGAAAATACAGCAATTTATCAACCAAACCAAAATTACAGGAATTTATCAAACCACCCCAAAGTGCCGCCGGACACTGGGGAACATCAGAGAAATGGGAAAAAAGAGAGAAAAGAGGGGAGAGAGAAACACAGGAATTTATCAAACCACCCCAAAGTGCAGCCGGACACTCGGGATCATCAGAGAAATGGGGAAAAAGAGAGAAAAGAGGGAAGAGAAAAACACAGGAATTTATCAAATCACCCCAAAGTGCTGCTGGACACTCGGGATTGACAGAGAAACGGGGGAAAGGAGAGAAAAGAGGGAAAAGGAAAGTACAGGAATTTATCAAACCACCCCAAAGTGCTGCTGGACACTCGGGATCATCAGAGAAATGGGGAAAAGGAGAGAAGAGAGGGAAAAGGAAAACATAGGAATTTATCAAAGAACCCCAAAGTATCGCTGGACATTTGGGATTGACAGAGAAAAGGGAAAAAGGAGAGAAAAGAGGGAAAAGGAAAATACAGCAATTTATCAAACGACCCCAAAGTGCCACCAAGCACTCGGGATCATCAGAGAAACGGGGGAAAGGAGGGAAGAGAGGGAAAAGGAAAACACAGGAATTTGTTAAACCACCCCAAAGTGTCGCCGGACACTGGGTATTAACAGAGAAACGGGAAAAGGAGAGAAAAGAGGGAAAAGAAAAATACAACAATTTATCAAACCACCCCAAGGTGCCCCTGGACTCTCGGGATCGCCGGAGAGAGAGGAGGGGAAAATGGGGAAAAGGAGAGAAGAGAGGGAAGAAAAAAACACAAGAATTTATCAAACAAACCAAAAATACAGGAATTTATCAAACCACCCCAAAGTGCCGCCGGACACTGGGGAACATCAGAGAAATGGGAAAAAAGAGAGAAAAGAGGGAAGAGAAACACACGAATTTATCAAACAAACCAAAACCACAGGAATTTATCAAACAACCCCAAAGTGCCACGGGGACACTCGGGATCGCCAGAGAGAGAGGGGGGAAATGGGGAAAAGGAGAGAAAATAAGGAAGGGAAAAACACAGGAATTTATTAAT
>NW_026624368.1:8252-14395 GCF_030028575.1 Malurus melanocephalus
TCTGTGGGGTCACCGTGGGGTTTCTGTGGGGTTCAGAGCTGCTCCTGCCCTTAAACCCACCCAGTTTGGGGTGTTTTGGGGTGGTCTGCCTGGGGGGACATTCGGGGGAACATTCAGGGAATCATTTAGGGGAACATTTAGGGGGGCAGAGAAGGTTTGGGGACATTTAGGGGGGACATTTAGGGTGGCAGAGAAGGTTTGGGGACATTCGAGCATCTCCTCATCCAACTCTTGCTGGGCAAAGCACAAAACCCACTCGGGCTGCACCCAAAACCTTCCTAAATCCCAAATCCGACTGATTTTCCCTCAAAAATCGAGTGTGGGGAGCTGCTGGGCTCCTTGGTCGAGCACCAACACCGGCTCATCCCATAAATGCAACTCCCCGTTTCCTTACGGAGCTCCCGCTCTGGGAAAAGTTGGGAGGGAAGAATTTCCCAATGGAATGACCCCAAATGAACCCTGGGAAGGGAAAATCTGGACGTACAGGGCTGGTAACGGAGCGTGTATCCCGTGAGGATCCCATTGGGGTGCTCGGGGTGATCCCACTCCAGGTTGATGATGTCCAGGTTGGGCTGTCGGATCCGCAGGTACCGCGGGGAGCTGGGCACTTGGGGAGGGAGGAGAGAACACACCAGGGGTAAAGATCCCACCCCAGGAATGCTGGAATTCCCACAAGGATCAATCCCAAAAAGCGCCAGCCCCGTGGGATTTCCAGCGGGGAGGAAAAGGGAGAGGCACTGGCACGAACCCAATCCCGTGGGATCGTCCAGCGAGGCCATGGAAGAGGAGCTGGGACAGGTCCAGCCCCATTTTTCCTTTGGAAACGAATTTCCTGACATTCCTTAAACCCTCCACCCATCCCAAAATTTTCATCCTAAAGATTTCTCTTAGAAGCACAAAATACCCCAAAAAATTTTCTCATAGAAGAACAAAATCTTTCCTGAAAACTGCTCTTTGTTCCAGCCCCACATTTGTTGGACCCAAATTTCCCAGCTTTCCTTAACCACCACCCCCAACCCATCCCAAAATTTTCATCCCAAAAATTTCCCTCTCAGAAGAACAAAAAGTATCCCAAAAACTCCCCTTAACAGCAACCCCCGTTGGACCCAAATTTTCTCGACCAATTTTACACCCCTCACCCATCCCAAAATTTTCATCCCAAAGATTCCTCTCTTAGAAGCACAAAAATATCCCCAAAATTTCTTTTAACTCCGGCTCAACTTCCGCCTCTTGGATCCATATTTCCTGAGTTTCTGTACAGCTCACACCCATCCCAAAATTTTCATTTTAAAAATTTTCCTCTCAGARGAACAAAAAATATCCCAAAAATTCCTCTTAACTGCAACCCCACTTTTGTGTGTCAGATAAAAATTTCCCAGAATTCCTTAAATCTCCCCACCCATCTTGAGGTTTTCATCCCAAAAATTTCCCTCTTAGAAGAACAAAAAATATCCCAAAAACTCCTCTTAACTCCCGCTCCACTTTTGCCTCTTGAACCCAAATTTCCCAGCATTAAACCCCTCCACCCATCCCAAGGTTTTGATCCCAAAAATTCCTCTCTTAAAACCCCCAAAAGTGACTTTTCTTATCCCAAAGAATCTTTGGGAAACGGAATTCCAGAGATTTCCCCCAAGAAGATGCTCCTCACCCTAAGGAATGTTTGGGATTATCACTGCTAAAGGAAGGAAAGAATTACACAGCCTTAAATTAAATTATTCTCCTGATTTTCCGAATTGTGGGGTCTTAATTGGACGAAGAGAGATTGGGGATTTATTTTTGGTGGTGTGGGATCTCTTTCAGCCTCCTCAGTGTCAGTTTGAGTCCATAAAAGGGCTCGGTGATGTAGGAAAAATAAAATTCCACATTTTTTCCAGTGAAAAGAAGGAAATCTGTTGTATTTATTAATTAATGCCACTTGATGTCACCCCAAATGTCTGAAGCCACCCCAAATCCCCCAAAGCACGGGATCACAATGCCCCTGCCTGCAAAACCTACAGGAATTGAACCCATTCGTCTGAAACAATCCTAATTATCCACAAAAAAATCCTTAAAAAATGGGAACAGCATCCAAAAATAAATTAAGAAAGAGGCAGCACTGAGAAATGCTGGGATAGGATGGAGAGAAAGAGAAAAGGAGAGACTCTAAAGAACTCTGAGATGAGATTTGCAAATCTTTTCCTGCTTTTTTTGTGAGGTTTTGTGCCCGAATTCCCTCCTGAGCTGGAAGAAAAGTAATTTCCAGCCGCTGGAATCACAGCTCCAGCCCGGAATTATCGGCACATCTATAAATAACTCTGGGGATAAAATTAAATCCCAGAATTCATCCTCGGCACGGGAACGAGGTGCCCTYGCCTTAAAAACCCGATGGAGGAATYGGCCGTGCCCTTCCTAAAAATCCTGGGAAGGTTTTCCTGCCTTTTCAAGGAGGATCCATCTGCTGGAACATCCCCGAACCGCGGCTCGGGCGGAAAATCACGGGCACGGAGCTGCTTTTGGGGAAGGGTTTGGCAAAAACTTCCATTTTTCCACCCAAAATCTTCATGGTTGAAGTGTCCAAAGCACCCAACAAGGATTTTTTTTTGGGATTTCTGAGAGGATTAGGGACAAAATCCTTCTTCAGGGATATCCCCGATAGCAATCGCTAAAATTGGCTAAATTAGGCTAAAACAGCTAAAATTACTAAAATTCTTTAACTCCACGGGGCTGATCCACCCAAATCTCTCCCAGCGGGGAAAAAAAAAATTCCCGGTGGGAACGTACCTCCTTCTGGGGTTGGGAATTCCTTGAGCTCGCTGCGGGGACCGTCACCCCGGCCATTGGTCACCACCATCTCCAGTTTGTAGTTGCTGTACGGGAAAAGCCGGGACACCACGCCCCGGTTCCGATCCCCGGGAAAACTCACAAATTGCCGTTTTCGGGACACCCACAGGTTCTTCAGCAAGCTGCTGTCYCGCCAGAAATAGGCCTTGGGGAAACAGCCGGGGTGGGTGAAGCTTTTTCCCGTTTTTTCGCTTTTTTTTTTTAAGTTTTTAGGCGTTAAAAAGCAGAATTTTGGTTTTAAGAGCGGTGGTTTTTAGGAAAATTAGTGAAGCTCTGTGAGGTGTTGACCGAGGATGAGCAGGGGGGGAAGAGAATCCCAAAAGGCACCAAGCAAAATCACTGAGCTCAAATTAAAGCTGTTCCTAAATCCCAAAAATTCAAAACCGAGCGCATTCTCCCTTTCTGCTTGGAGTAAAGACGGACAAAGCAAAGTGGGATACACCGGGGCAGAAAGAAAAGCCCGAATTTGGGGAATTTCTTGACTCTAAATCCCATTTCAGGATAGGAAAACAGAAATAGAATAAATCAGAATAAATCAGAAACTAGAATCCGTTCAGAAAATCCATCCAGAAAATCAGGAAAAGGAGAGTCAGTGGATGGTTTGGTTTGAAATGCCAGAATTCTTGGCCCAAAAAGAGATTTTGGGAATGTTTGGATGCCAAGGGAATGGCCCTGCTCAGAGTTTGCTTTGGTTTGAACAGCTCCACCCTCTGTGCATCAGCAGCAAATATTAAATATTGAATATTAAACGGGAAAAGATGGATGAATATTAAATATAAGCCCCAAAAGATGGATTAATATTAAACATAAAACCCAGAAATATGGATAAATTTTCACTATTAAATAGGGAAAGATGGATGAATATTAAATTTATACCCGGAAAGATGGACAAATATTAAATATTAAACCGGGAAAGRKGSATGAATATTAAATTTAAACSCGGAACGATCTGGAAAAACWCAGATCCACGCCGGCTTTAGTGCCYGGTTAGTCCCGASCGYGGGTTTARGCTCTGCGRGKGTTGTTGGTCAGTAAAAAACGCCGTCGGCGTTTCGGGGATGACACAAAACCTGACCTGGTTGGGGCAGGACTGTCCCAATCCCTCACTGTTTTTCTGGAGCATCCCAAATCCTAAAGCCATGGGAGATGTCTCAAACCCCAAAAAGCACCCCAAAGAGCATCCTCAGACCCCAAAGGGTCCTGGTGACCACACGGACGTTTTCTGTCATCCCCTCGTCCAATGGCTCAATCCCTCCGGAATGGGAATTTTTGAGGAAGTTTAGCTGGGTTAACGGTCAGCGGTGGGATTTGGGATGGGGGAATTTGGGATTTGCTCACTCGGTACTCCTTGAGCTGTCCCTGGATGGTGTCCAAGTGCACCCGGGTCCAGGTCAGAGCTATGGCAGTGCTGTTTAGGACTCTGATCCGGACATCCGTGGGCGCAGCTTTGGGATCTGGGTGGGCAGTGACAAAGCGGAGTGGCCGTGAGGAACCGGGAATGACCCCGGAGCTCGGACGGATGGACACACGGACACCCCTCAGTGGGGTTTTCCCGTCACAAACCCCATAATTGGCAGCCCCACGATGGCTCTGCCATTTTTCGCAGGAATGGGAGGAAAATAAATCCCATCTCGTTTCTCCAACCATCACCAGAACATTCCTGATCCAGCTAAAARCAGGAATTCCCAATGCAGGGAASGGCTCYGGSTCCCCTCCCTCMCWGCACATCCARCCCKYTCCTGCCTCACCTGACCCAAAATTAGACCCCAAAGTTCCAAACCCACCTCATTTAGTTATTTTTAATCAGATTTCAGCCAATTTGCTCTTGATCCGGTTGGGATTTTTCCTCCTCTTTACAGGAGCAAAGCAGCTTGGATGGGACTATGTTCAGGAGAGTTTTTGGGTTTTTTTAACCCATTCCAGCCCCGAAATTCCGGCTTTATTCCCAATTTCTGTGCCCTTGGACTTCAAACCTGGGGTCTCCTGGTTTATCCACCTACCTCCTTGAAAATCCCAGAGTCCCACAGCCGGGACCCCTCTGACACCACAAAAATCACTGGAATTCCTTTAAAAATCCATCATTTGGCAGTGAACCTCATTATCCCAGCGGGGTCGGGATTATGGAAGTCAAGAGTCTCAGGTGGCCCTGGATAGGGACACCTTCCATAGCCCAGATGGCCACCGATGAGGACATTTTCCATAGCCTAGGTGGCCCTGGATAGGGACACCTTCCACTGTCCAGTGGCCATGGACAGGGACATTTTCCATGGCTCAGGTGACCACAGGCAGGGACACCTTCCACTGCCCAGGTGGCCAGAGATGAAAACATTTTCTGTAGCCCAGGTGGCCACGGATGGTGGCACCTTTTATAGCCCAGGTGGCCACCAATGAGGACACCTTCTATAGCCCAGGTGGCCACAGATGACGACATTTTCCATAGCCCAGGTGGCCATGGATGAGGACATTTTTTATAACCCAAGTGGCCACAGAGAGGGACAYCTTCCACTGTCCAAAGTGGCCATGGACAGGGTCATTTTTTATAACCCAGGTGGCCACAGACATGGACACCTTCTATAGTCCAGGTGACCATAGATAGGGACCTTTTGCATAACCCAGGTGGCCACGGATGAAGACATTTCCCACAGCCCAGGTGGCCTTGGATAAGGACATTTTCCACAGCCCAGGTGGCCACAGATGAGGACATTTTCTACAACCCAGGTGGCCTTGGACAGGGACACCTTCTATAGCCCAGGTGGCCATGGATGAGGACATTTTTTATAACTCAAGTGGCCACAGAGAGGGACAACTTCCACTGTCCAAAGTGGCCATGGACAGGGACATTTTACACAACCCAGGTAGCCACAGATGATGACATTTTCCATAGCCCAGATGGCCACAGACAGGGACATTTGCCATAGCCCAGGTGGCCTTGGACAGGAACACCCTCCACAGCCCAGCTGGCCACAGATGAGGAAATTTTCCACAACCCACCTCCTCCAATCCTYACCCAACCAGAAACCATCATTTTATCCCAAATCCCACAACCCCACACCGCCATCCYCCCTTCACCCTACCACACCCCAAAAATCCCACATCTCCCTTGAAGAACACTCACAATCCTCCCCGGAATATCCGATGTAGGTGTCAGGCTCGGGGGCACGGCCGAAATCATTCTCTGCCTGCACTTTGATCTCGTAGGGGACGTAGATGGGGGTGTTCCACACCACGTGCCGCGCTCCCCGCACCGTCTCGTTGTACCAACTCCCGCGGGGCTCCCGCCGCCGCCACCGCACGATGTAGCGCAGGTTGGGACCGTAGGCCTG
>NW_026624368.1:14445-17477 GCF_030028575.1 Malurus melanocephalus
GATGAATAAAAAAGTCCTGCTCGGGTTTTGTGCTCCTGTGGCAAATCCCGAAGGAAAGCAGAGTTTTTTTTCCAATGAGAGGCAGAATGGGGTCTTCAGAGCCAGAGCCATGGCAAGACCGGGAAATTTTATTCAGGGATCCAGTATTTTATTCCTGGAATAGTTTGGGTTGAAAAGGGTTTAAATCCCWAAATAAATTCCAGATAAATTCCTTTCCATGGGCAGGGTCACCTTCACCGGAGCAGATTCCTTACATAATACATTTATTTGCTATACACAATAAATCAAATACGTGGATAATTCAGAATTAAACAATAAATATTCCATATCCATCATCCCTGTATTCCCGTCTCCATTCCCGCTGTCGTTCCAGCTCTCCTCCGTCTCGTCCCTGATCCGTGGCTGACATCTGCTGGTGCGGGAAGCGAAGCGGGAGCTGCTCCCGAAATCCTCCGAGCTGCCCAAGAACCGACCTTGGAGCATCCTCGGGAAGCTCGATCGGGGATCCGACACCTTTGAGTGTCACAGCTTTGACTCGTTTTATTCCTGATTTTTTAAAAATTATTATTTTTTATCACAGACCTCGTTTTTGGCGCTAAAAATTGCCATTCTTGTGTTTTCTGCTTTTTATTTCTGCATGGAGTGGTTTGGATTGGGGAGGGACCTTAAATCCCATCCCATTCCACCCCAGGGACAACTTCCAGGATCCCAGGATGCTCCAAGCCCCGTCCAGCCTGACCTTGGACACTTCCAGGGATGGGGCATTCTCTGGGAATTCCATCCCAGCCCTCCCCACCCCTCCAGGGAGGAATTCCTTCCCAAAATCCATCCCTGCCCGTTCTCACTCCGAACCCGTTCCCCCATATCCTACAGCTCCATCCCAAAAAAAAGCATCCGAGAAGAACTCACAGTCCACGTTATCTCCATGTTGTTTTTTTGGGTCCCTGCGCCTTGAACTCCGGTCGGATTTATTTCAGGACCTGAAATTCACRTTAAATTCTTTTAAAAATGAATTTTTCCCAAGTCACAAAACAACCACCTAGAGGTTAAAAACCCCACAAAGCCCTTTGGAGGCAGAAGTTAATGGCCTGGTTTTTCCAGAAGCTCCCATTCAGGTTAATGGGACACGAGGCTCCCAGTCCTCCGGAAAACCAGGCCGTTTATTTAGGAGGCTCCTTTTTGTTCTTCCCAGAATGTCCTAAATCCTTGAAAGGAAACCTTTGTGGAGGAGCTCCGGGGGCCGGGTCTGTCGYTCCGAGCCCGGGACGCGGCGGGAACTGTCGGGAGCCAACGCTAGATGCCAGCAAATCCCACAAAAAAAATCCCCCCGGAACGGTCTGAGCCGTGGAGATTCCCGCAAATCCCTCACGTGAAATTTTCCTGATTTTTTTTTCCCTTGCAAATCCCTCGCGTGAAATTTTCCTGAGTTTCTCCAACAAAGCGTGAGGCAAATTTGAGACACATTTGGGGGTTGGAGCAAATTTCACTGCTTTATTCCAGAATTTGGATGGGGAGGGGTATTTAAAATCACACAATTCCACCCCTGGCTATGGACAGGGAATTTTCCATGATCCCAGGGTGGTCCAAGCCCCAATGTCCAGCCTGGTTTTGGACATTTYCAGGGATCCAGGGAGGGTCACATTTCCTCTGGATAACCCGTGCCACGGCCTCGCTACCCTCTATCAGTTTCAAGAGCCGACAATAATCAACAAATTACCCATGAGTCTGATTTTTCCACAGATTTCTGAGCTTCCCGTGGCCTGAAAGGGCTGAAAAAAAGGACTGTTTTTTTTCCTTTGAGGAAAAAAGCAAAACGCACATTTTTCTACAACAAATGAGCGACTTCTATGCAAAGCTCTGAGTTTTGCTGCAGGACAAAACCTACGGGCTCGAAAATCCCACACGGAAGAATTCCACCGCGGATGGCGCAAACTGATTTGCGGGATGGAAGGATGAGTTTCCACAGAGAGCGGCAGATCCCGAGGATGAAAACGACTGGGAAATAAAAAGAAAAACCCAAAACTCACGTGCCCCGTTGGTCTGGTAGCGCTCGGAGGGCAAACTGGGCACGCTGCTCCCCACATCGTTGACGGCGATSACCCGAAATTGGTAATTCACGTAGGGCGAGAGGCTCAGCACGGCCGAATTGACGCTGCCGGGATACCTGGAGTGGTTGTGCCACATTCCCGGCTGGAAGCGATCCTCCTCGAACTGCACGATGTAGTCTGGGAAGAGCGGGTGTTGGATGGGATTTTTCCGACGCKATTYGGGGGTTTTGGGGGATTTTTTGGGGGGGATTTTGGGGACGGACCCGTGATGGGGCTGTTGTTGTCATCACCGGGGATCCACGTCAGCCGCACGCTCCTCTCAGCCAGGTCGGTCAGCTCCAAGTCCCGGGGTCGGTCGGGTCGTTCTGTTGGCCGAGGAGTGGGAAAAATGAGGCTGGAATTGTCCCAGGARCGAGTCCCAGTTCCCGCCGCCGCTCCCAGCCCCGCGGCCGGACGTGCTCCGGGGCACAATCCACGTCCTGCAGCTCTTTGYGGGGCCGGAGCGGATTTTAAAATATAAATGTGGTCATTTCTGACCATACCTTGCCTGGAAATCCTGACTTTCCCAGAAAAATCCTGCCTTTCCCAGAAAAATCCTATTTTTCCCAGAAAAAAAATCCTGTTTTTCCAGAAAAAAAATCCTGTTTTTCCAGGAAAAAATCCTGCTTTTCCCAGAAAAAAAAACCACTTGCCTTTTCCATTAAAAATCCTGCTTTTCCCAGAGAAAAACTTGCCTTTCTCAGAAAAAAAAAAACTTGCCTTTCCCATTAAAAATCCTGCTTTTCCCAGAAAAAAAAATCTCCCTTTCTCAGAAAATATCCTGTCTTTCCCAGAAAAAATGGGGGGGAAACTGCAGGTTCTGGTTTTGGGAGATTTGTGAGCTTAATGGAGAAATAAAAATAAAAAAGAGGGAAAGGATCCAAAAGCTCAAAGGAAACATTAATTTGTTAGAAATTCCCTGTTTTTTTGTTTGTTTTTCTGTTT
>NW_026624368.1:17543-20675 GCF_030028575.1 Malurus melanocephalus
GGAATAAATTCCAGGTAAAAATTCAGGATTTTTTTTTTGGTTTTTTTCCCCATCAGGATTTTCAAGTGAAGTGAAGTGATTCAGGAGCTGCCACAAAAGTGGGACACAAAATATTGTGACACGGGACCTTCTGACCCATCCGGGTGGGTTTTTGAGTACAATTTGGGCAGGACTTGGAAAAATCAGCTCCTTCAAGGACAACTTGGACAGGATTTAGAGTTTCAGCTCCTTCAGGGGCAATTTGGGCAGAATTTGGAAAAATGATCTCCTTCAAGGACAATTTGGAAAAATGAGCTCCTTCAAGGACAATTTGGGCAGAATTTGGGAGTTTCAGCTCCTTGAAAGACAATTTGGGTAGAATTTGAGAGTTTCAACTCCTTCAAGGACAACTTGGATAGAATTTGGAAAAAATCAGCTCCTTTAAGGACAATTTGGAAAAAAATCAATTCCTTCAAGGACAACTTGGAAAAATGAGCTTCTTCAAGGACAATTTGGCCAGAATTTGGAAAAATGAGCTCCTTCAAGGACAATTTGGAAAAATGAGCTCCTTCAAGGACAACTTGGGCACAATTTGGGAGTTTCGGCTCCTTCAGGAACAATTTGGGCAGAATTTGGAAAAATGATTGCCTTCAAGGACAATTTGGAAAAATGAGCTCCTTCAAGGACAATTTGGACAGGATTTGGAGTTTCGGCTCCTTCAGGGACAATTTGGACAGAATTTGGAAAAATTATCTCCTTCAAGGACAATTTGGAAAAATGAGCTCCTTCAAGGACAACTTGGGTAGAATTTGAGAGTTTCAACTCCTTCAAGGACAACTTGGATAGAAATTGGAAAAAATCATCTCCTTTAAGGACAATTTGGAAAAAAAAAATCAGTTCCTTCAAGGACAACTTGGAAAAATGAGCTCCTTCAAGGACAACTTGGGCAGGATTTGGGAGTTTCAGCTCCTTCAAGGACAACTTGGGAGCGTCACCTCCCGATTTTTCCATCTTCTTCCCTTTTCTCTCGGAGTCGCCGGTGAGGGAAACCAAAACCGAGGCGGGAAAGGAGAGGAGAAGGAGAAGGTGAGGAATTAGTGGTGATTACCTTTGGGCAAATCCCTCAGGCGGTTAGCGGGGATGGCTGCAAGGTAAGACAGTGCTGGTTAACCGGGTTAGTTTAAGCTTGGCTGGCCAAAGGAGCACCTGGCAAACGTAAAATTCCAAATTTCAGCGGGAATTGATCCCGTTTGGGAAGCAGAGAGGGAATGTCCTTCCCCCCGGACACCTCCGTGGTCTGTCCACACTCATAGCTCGAGGTAAAAGGGGATTATCAGCCTGGTGTGGGGTTAATGAGCCATTAGGGGGAAGGATGGGGGATAATTCGGGATTATTTGGGGGAATAATTTGGGATTTTCGGGGTTTGGGATTGGTGTTCCAGCCGTGGAGGGACACTGGGAGGTTGTGATTCCCGGGAATCCGAGGTGGCCAGGGGGTGACAGATCCCTGCTGGYCACACAGATCTTGCAGGGGCACAAACGGGGAATGGGGTGAGGTTTGTCCCTCTCTTATGGCAAAGGGAACATGCAAAGGGGACACTCGGTTATGTTCCAATGCCATCACTCAGAACCCCAAAATCCCACTAAATTCACTCCCAAATTTAGGACCGCTCTCACAGAGCTTCGACATCCCACTGGGGATATTTTGGGCTGCGTGCAATTAATGATTTTTTCATATTACTTAAATTATTTTGGACACAGCAGTCAGCTTTTCTGGACAACACCATCCGAGAGCATAACCCCTGCTCTGCCAGCACCTCCCTGAGCACCCAGGGGACAATCCTGGARCCCGGATCCCTTTTCCAGCCTGACCTCGAGGTCGGGGGGTCCYGCTCAAAGCCGAGGGCTCAGCTGTGGGGTTTACTCAGGAGGGCTTTACCCAGCACGGTGAGATAAGCCTTGGCCGAGTCCTTGTCCAGCTCCGTGCTGGCCACGCACGTGTAATCGCCCTGGTCCTTCTCGGCCACTCCAAAGATGGTCAGCCCGTCCTCCTCCTTCTTCATCCTTCAAGGGAAAAAAACCCCAAAACTCTGCCCTAATGTATTTAGGAATCACCGCTGAGGACTGGATGATCCCTGACAAAAACCTGGCTGGAAACCCAACCGGGACAGGGGAAGGTCTTTGGTGTGGAGGTTTTATCAGCTGAGGATATTCTGGGAAAGCTCATTTCCGAGGGAATCACGTGCCCCGGGGTGTATCCGGGGAATAATCACGATTTTAGGACAAAGGACAACCCTGGGCTGGTGCCCTGGGATCAGATCTGGCTGCCYGAGAAAGGGCGTCAGGTACGGAAAGGAAATTAAAGTGGAGGAACATTAATTTTGGAGCGGCTCGTTATGCACTCCCAGGTTTTATTGAGATGTCCTAAAATATCCGGGAATAAAACCTCCAGCCAAGTCTGGGTTTATTGATAAATCAGCCGGAACTGCTGAAGGGAGATTAAAAGTGTTGGGAACATCAAATATTCCTCCAGTGGAAGCTCAGTATTTATCCTTCYGGAATGTTCTGCTACAAATCCAACAATCCCAGCAGAGAAACGCAGAGAATTTTGGGATTTTTGGGCACAGACCTGCTCCCCAGGTACAGTGGGGCGTCGTCCTTCAGCCAGGTGACCGTGAGCCGCAGCGTGGGGTCGTGCTTGACRCGGCAGTGCAGCCGGGGCATGGTGCCCCTCTTGACCACCTGATCCTCGGGGCCCCGCACGATCCTGGTGGGGTCTGCATGGGGTCACAAATAAAGGGTCAGGTCCCAAAATCCTCAGGAACCCTTGGAATACTGATGGGGTCAAGGGTCACGGTCCAAAATCCTCAGGACCCATCACAATCCTGGTGGGGTCTGTACGGGGTCACGAATAAAGGGTCAGGTCCCAAAATCCTCAGGAACCCTTGGAATCCTTATGGGGTCAAGGGTAATGGCCCAAAATCCTCAGGACTCCTCATGATTGTGGTGGGGTCTGTATGGGGTCAAGGATCATGCTGCAAACTCCTCATGTCCCCTTGGAATCCTGGTGGGGTCTATATGGGCTCACAAATAAAGGGTTATGGCCCAAAATCCCCAGGAACCCTTGGAATCCTTATGGGATCTATATGGGGTC
>NW_026624368.1:21271-27913 GCF_030028575.1 Malurus melanocephalus
CTCAGGACCCATCACAACTTTGATGGGGTCTGTATGGGGTCAAGGGTCATGCCCCAAACTCCTCAAGTCTTGGTGGGGTCTGGATGGGTCACAAACAAAGGGTCATGGCCCAAAATCCTTGGTCCCCTCACAGTCCTGGGGGCATCTGGATGGGGTCACAAATAAAGGGTCATGGTCCAAAATCCTGAGGACCCATCATAACCTTAATGGGGTCTCTATGGGGTCAAGGGTTCTGTCCCAAACTCCTCTGTCCCTTTGAAATCCTGGTGCGGTCTGGATGGGGTCACAAACAAAGGGTCATGGCCCAAAATCCTCAGTCCCCTCACAGTCCTGGGGGCATCTGGATGGGGTCACAAATAAAGGGTCATGGTCCAAAATCCTGAGGACCCATTACAACCTTAATGGGGTCTGTATGGGATCAAGGGTTTTGTCTCAAACTCTTCAGGAACCCTTGGAATCTTGGTGGGGTCTGGATGGGGTCATAAACAAAAGGTCATGTCCCAAAATCCTCAGGACCTATCACAACCTTAATGGGGTCTGTGTGGGGCCAAGGGTTATGTCCCAAACTCCTTGGGGCCTCTCACAACCCTAATGGGGTCTAGATGGGGTCAAGGGTAATGCCCCAAACTCCTCAAGTCCCCTTGGAATCCTGGTGGGATCACAAACAAACGGTCATGGCCCAAAATCCTCAGAACCTATCACAACCTTAATGGGGTCTGTGTGGGGTTAAGGATTATGTCCCAAACTCCTCTGTGCCCTTGGAATCCTGCTGGGATCCGCACAGGGTCAAAGATCATGTCCCAAACTCCACTGCCCCCTTGGCAACCTTAATGGGGTCTGTATGGGGTCAAGGGGATCATGTCCCAAACTCCACTGCCCCCTCACACCACTGCTGGGGTCTGTATGGGGTCAAGGGTGTTATATCCCAAAATCCACTGCCCCCTCACACCCTGCTGGGATCCGGACAGGTTCCAGACCCCTTTTTTCCCGTACCTTTGACCTCCAGGCGGACCTGTGCCTCGGCCTTGCCCAGGATGTTGGTGGCCACRCAGGTGTAGATTCCCTGGTCCTCTTTGCGTGCCATGAACATCTCCAAACTCCCGTTCTCGTGCGCTTTGTAGTTGCCTCCGTCCAGCGTGTTCCCCTGGCCGTTCTTAAACCTCCCAACACCACAAAGTGCTGTTGGAAGGGAAGGAAAAACGGGAAACCCTCCCTTTGCCCACCTGTGGGGACAGAGCGGGATGGGCTGCGGCTCTTACCAGCGCAGGGTGGGGATGGGGGAGCCGAAAAAGGGACAATCCAGGCGGGTGTGGTTGTTCTGGATCACTCTGATCAGCTGGTTCCGRGGGGCCAGGATCCGGGGGACAACATCTGCCAAAAGAGAAAATTCCAGCCACAGAGAAGCAGGAAAAAATTGATTCGGTCATTCCTTTCCAGCCTTTTTCCCTGTTTTTTTCAGGGTTGGWTTCCTATTGGTACTTCCAAAACCCAAAAAGTTTCTCCATTCCCACTCTTTCCCCCTTCCCTCTCTTTCCAGTCTCGTTTTCTGACTCATTTCCCAGGATTTGCCCAGTTTGAATCTGTGGCAATGGATTACTGCTCCAGAGCTTCCCCTCAGAGCAGCAAACAACAAAACGCACGGAAAACTTGTGGAAAGTTCTGCAGGGAAAATGGGGCTTGGAAAAAACAGGTAGAACTAATTTTATGCAAGGGTATGGTGATAGGGAAACGGGGAATGATTTTAAACTGAAATAGGAAAGTTTAAATGGGATTTTGGGAAGAAATTCCTCGCCATGAGGGTGGGGAGGGGCTGGGATGGAATTCCCAGAGAAGCSGMGGCTRYTCCTGGAATCYCTGGGAGTGTCCGAGGCCAGGTTGGATGGGATTTGGAGSAGCCTGWGATRGTGGAAATTTCCATTCTCCATCCGTGGGGAGGGGATGGAATTTTGGATGAATCCCAGAATCCACCAGGTTGGAAAAAGATTGGAAAAAGGTTGGGAAAAGATTGGAAAAAGGTTGGGAAAAGATTGGAAAAAGGTTGGAAAAAACCACCGAGCCCAACCTACAACCCAGCACCGCCTTGTAACTGAAACACAGCGCATCCACCCTTTCGAGATGAACTTTGAATGACCTTCAAGGATCTTTCCAACCCAACCCGTGGCAGGATTCCATGGAATTTGGAGGTTTGGGTGGCCCGGGACTCACCCAGCACGCTGACGAAGGCGTTGGCCAGCAGGTAGCCGTGCTCATTGGAGGCGTTGCACTGGTACACGGCGCTGCTGCCGATCTGCGTATCCCGGAACACGATGGTGTCCCCGGCCACCTCCCGGCTCGGGTTGGGCGGAGACGCTGCGAGAACGAGGAAAATTCCTTAAATCGCATTCCCAATGAAAATCCACCCCATAATATCACAGAGCTCAGCCCAGTTCAAGCCCGGTGATGTCACAATTGGATGCCACTGGGTGAACTGGGCCCGTCCCAGATGAGCTGGGATTTGGTGAGGACCCCATGGTTCCTCTTTAGCCATGAGATCCTGGACTGGGATTTTGGTGGGATTTGGGCTGGGATTTTGGCCGGAATTTCTGGAGAATGAGGCAACTCTGGCTCATGATGAGCCATGAGATCCTTGGCTGGGATTTGGGCTGGAATTTTGGTGGGACTGGGATTTTGGTGGGATTTGGGCTGGGATTTTGGCCGGAATTTCTGGAGAATGAGGCAACTCTGGCTCATGATGAGCCATGAGATCCTTGGCTGGGATTTGGGCTGGAATTTTGGTGGGATTTTGGAGAAGGAAGCAAACTCTGGCTCGTGCTCAGCCATGAGATCCTTGACTGGGATTTTGGTGGGATTTCGACTGGGATTTTGAGAAGGAAGCAAACTCTGGCTTGTGCTCAGCCACGAGATCCTTGACCGGGATTTTGTCAAGAATTTTGGAGAAGGAAGCAAACTCTGGCCCGTGCTCAGCCACGGGATCCTTGACTGAGATTTTGGTGAGAATTTTGGAGAATTTTGGAGAAGGAAGCAAACTCTGGTTCATGCTCAGCCATGAGATCCTTGACCAGAATTTTGGAGGGATTTTGTCTGGAATTTTGGAGGAGGAAGAAAACTCTGGCTCTTGAAGAACCACAAAATCCTTGGCTGATATTTGTGCTGGAATTTCGGCTGGGATTGTGGTGGAGGAAGCAGCTCTCACTCATGTTCAGCCACAAGACCCTTGACCAGAATTTTTGTGGGATTTAGGCTGGGATTTTGGCAGAGGAAGCAGCTCTGGCTTGTGCTCAGAATTTTGGAGAGGTCTGGGCTGGAATTTTGGAGAAGGAAGCAAACTCTGGCTTGTGCTCAGAATTTTGGAGAGGTCTGGGCTGGAATTTTGGAGAAGGAAGCAAACTCTGGCTCGTGCTCAGCCACGAGATCCTTGACTGGGATTTTGGTAGGATTTTGGCGAGAATTTTGGAGAAGGAAGCAAACTCTGGTTCATGCTCAGCCACAAGATCCTTGACTCTGATTTGGGCTGGAATTTTGGAGAAGGAAGCAAACTGGCTCGTGCTCAGCCACAAGATCCTTGGTTGGGATTTTGGTGGGATTTTGGCCGGGATTGCGGAGAAGGAGCCCCAGCCTGTCCCTCGCTCACCTTCGATGGGCTCTCCATTCACCAACCACTGGATGGACGGTTTGGGGTTGCCGTTGGCCCGGCACACAAGCCGGCCATCCTCACCCGGAGCCAGGATCAGATTCTCCGGCTCATCCAGCCAATAGGGGGCAGCTGGAAAACACCGCAGGCCCAGTGACACGGGGACAGTGCCACCACCCCCCGAGATCTCCCCACCGCCCCCCGAGAACCCCCGGGGAGGATCACACAGAGACATCAAGAGGAGTTCTCGGGATTCAGTGAAGGTGTGGATGCCCCTTTCCCTCTCCTCGGCCTCACAAATCCACCCCCATTTCCATCAGTGAGACCCCAGTGGCTTTTGGGGCAGCTGGGACAGGATTTAAATGAAAAAGGGAATGTTTCGATGGGATTTTGAGAAGGACTCGTTCCTTGGGAGGGTGGGGAGGGCTGGGATGGAATTCCCACAGAAGCTGTGGATCCCTGGGAGTGTCCAAGGCCGGGTTGGACGGGGTTTGGAGCACCCTGTGATGGTGGGAGGTGTCCCTGCTGTGACAGGGGTGACACTGGATGGGATTTAAGGTCTTTTCCCACCCAAACCCATCTGGAATTCCCAGATCCCTGAGTGCCCTTGGAGCCAGCCCGGGAAGGGGAGCTGAACACGGAGCTGGGAGCAGCTCTGGGGGGATTTGGGGTGGAAAATCCCCCTCCTGCAGCATTGGGATTCCACATTTGGAATGTCGGGAAGGGCAATGGGGATGTCGGGAGGGCAATGGGCAAACCCTCGCGGGAATGCCAAGATGTTAACACAGAGATCTGGATGAACTCCAAACTCCCAACCCAAACCATTCCACAATTCCCTAACGCCACCCAGCCCCACCCCACCGCCCCTCCAGGCATTCCAGGAACGTCCCCACCCTGTCCCCATCCCGGCTCCGGATGGGCGGGTCCCCAAGAGGGAAGGTAAAGGTGACGTACCCTTCACTCTCACCGAGATCGTGTGGCGGATGCTGCCCATCTTGTTGGAGGCCAGGCAGAAATATTCCCCGGAATCCTCCTCGGACACATTGGAGATGCGCAGGGCTTTGTTGAAGTTCTCCAGCTTGGTTTTGCCGGCCGGGAGCTCTCCGCCTTTCTTGTACCACATGATGTCCGGCGCTGGTCTGCGGAGAGCGCGGCGCATCAGAGCTTTGCCAGAGAGGGATTGATTCCCGAGGAAAGGGTTTTTATTTGGAAATTACRGTGAAATTCCTGCTCCTGGGAAGCCCTCAGAGCCAGGGGAAGGTCTGGTCCAACAGCTGAACCACCCTCATTCCCTAAACCATGACMCCAAACACCCCRGAGCGGTGTTCTCCTYCTGRTCCTCCTGRGAATTCAGGATTGTGGGATTCTGSAATGGTTTGGGGTGGARGRGMCSCCAAAGCCCATCCCTGACCACGGTCCGATGGCGTGGGCAGGACCACGAGCCCAGGACACTTCTAGGGGACATCAATGTCCTCCCCCAAAGTGTGGGGAGGGGATCTCGGGAAATTCCCAAATTTTGGGACAAACCAGTGGGGACAGCGTGGTGAAGGGATTTTGGGAAATTCCCAAATTTTGGGATAAATCAGTGGGGACAGCGTGGTGAGGGGATTTTAGGAAATTCCCARACTTTGGRRCAAACCAGTGSGGACAGCRTGGTGAGGGGATTTTGGGRAATTCCCAAACTTTGGAGCAAACCAGTCCTTGGACAGCATGGTAAGGGGATCTTGGGAAATTCCTAAAATTTGGGACAAATCAGTGGGGACAGAATGGTGAGGGGATTTTGGGAAATTCCCAAATTTTGAGGCAAATCAGTGGGGACAGCCTGGTGAGGGGATTTTGGGAAATTCCCAAATTTTGGGACAAATCAGAGCAGAATTATCCTTGGACAAAGGTCCAAAAACACCTGGAATCCTCTGCTCCTCTGCTCATGGGAGCATCATTACAAAAAAAAAAAAAAAAAAAAAAAAAAGGGAATGATCCGTTTTTCCCAATCTGTGGGTGATCCCGCACTCTAATCCCAGGAATCCCACCGGGAATCACCGGGATACACCCGTCCCGTGGTACGTACACTCCGGAGGCGATGCATTCCAGCAGGAGATCCACCCCCCGCAGCACCATCTGGCTGCTGGACGTYCCGTACGGGTACATGAAGCTGGGAGTGGTTTCCGTGATCCCTCGGGCTAGAATCGGTGGGAGAGAAGGAAAAAACAAAACCAAACCAAAACAAAACAACAAAAAGAACAAAAATAGAGAAAACAAAAAAAATGGGGCTTTTAAAAGTCTCCTTTGAGGACAGGAAAACACGGAAAATGTCACCTCCCTGGCCATCCCGGGAATCTGAACTCACCCGGGAAAGYGCCTGGAAAGGAGAGGAGGGCTCCAAATAAATTTGGGATGGGAAATTAAAAGGGGAGAGAGAGGAAGTTGGGGAGGAGGAGAGCAGGAGGAGCGGCAGAGGAGKGGCAGAGGGAGCTGAGCACCGGGGACGGTCCCCATTCCATCAGCTCCCACATTTCCTGCCCTCCCTGCCTCTTGAAAACAGGCTGGAATCGGATGGAATTGGGAAATATTGATGGATGTGACAYGTGATGGAGAGCAAAATGAAAAATGGGCATGGGGAGGGTTTATTCCAACCCTGAGCTGCTTTTCCACTGAGATCTTGGGGATATGGGGCATCCCTGGGGCTCCAGCAGTGCTGAGGAGCTTTTCCAACCTTCCCAGAGCCCTGGAAGGACGGTTCCCCTTGGAAAGGGACAGCTCAGGCACCAAAATGACCCATTTAGGGCCGGGAGGGGAAGTTTAACGGAAAAAAAAAAAATAAAAAAAAATGAAGGGAAGGCACGAGACATCTCCCTACAGATCCGCACACGGCCGAGGTCTCTTGGCGGGGGGAGAAAATCAATTATTCATGGAAAAAATTCCATTAAGAAAGGGGGATGATTGACCTAGATCCGGATCAGTGAGGACAAAGCGGGATGAGACGGGCGGGAAAGCAGCAGCAGCAGCAGCAG
>NW_026624368.1:28503-37903 GCF_030028575.1 Malurus melanocephalus
ATCCCATCCCATCCCATCCCATCCCGTCCCATCCCAAATCTCCACCACGCTCCAGAATTTCTCCCATCAAATCAGGAATTTATTCCTTTATCAGCCAAGACCGGCTTTGATCGGGGTTTTTTCCGGCCCCGGATCCCCTGGGATAACTGGGAGAGCTCAAGCAGAGCAAGAAAGGTTTTGCGAGCCTGAATTAATGACGCCAATTAAAAATCGGGGAGATTAATTAGCGCCCTCACTGCATTAACGAACTTAAGGGCAGCACGGAGAAAAAGCTGTTTTATGCCTCAGCACAGCACCACGGATAAATAATAATGAATAAATAATAATGAATAAATAATAAATATTTAATATTTAATATAAAATTATGCTTAACATTAAATTTAAATTAATGAATATAGAATAATAAATATTAAATAACAAATCAATATTAGATATTAACTAATAAGTGTTCACTAATAACTAATATAAAAATGATAAATGCTGATTATTAAAGAATAACTAATGAATAGCAAATAATAACTAACAAGCATGAAATAATAAATTATTAATATTAAATATAATATAGTTGATATTAAACATGTCGTTATGAACATTAAATGATATCTTACTGCTATTAACTATTACATATGAAATATCAGATATGGAATGACTGTTATTAAATGATTTTAAATAATATTAAGTATTGAATGATAAATAATAACGAATTGTATTAAATATTAAGTATTAACTAATGGTGAATAACTAATAAATAAYGACTAATAAATAATGCATATAAAATAATAAATAATAAATATTTCGCTGTTTCTAACAGGGAACAGTCAGAAATTCCCTCCGAACCAGAGGCTCTGAGTGCCTGGAAGTGTCAATGTTTTCCTCATCCCTTTGGATGGATCCGAGTCAGAAAAATAAATCCCAGGATTTTTTTATTTTGGCTCAAAACCCGGCTCTGCTCCCAAGCTTTGTGAAACTGGGCCTGTTCAGCCAAACTGGGATCATCCCAGAAATGTCCAGTTCTCATCCCGAAGCTGCCAACTGCCCCTTTCCCGTCCAAAATTCCTCCACCAGCTCTGTTTACCAGGGATGTGTCCATCCCAATCCATCCCAGCTGCTCATCCCCGGCACGGCCGTGCTAAAACAGACTCAGGTTTGCCCCAAAAAATGGAGGAAAAGGAATAAAACAGGTTCTTATGCCATTAAAATTTAAAATTGAAAAAAAAAAATGTGGGAAATTCTGCTGAAGAAATATTCCATAAGAAATATTCCATTTATCCTTTTAGGTGTTTTTTTCCCAAAAATTGCAGCTGGTTTGCCCACAGAATTCAGGGAATCGCGGCCCCAAGCCACTGATACTTCCCAGGGTTATCCCAACCTTTGGAATTTGGGACGAGTGTCCCACAAATCCCCAGTGCCCCACATCCACCCTGGCAGATCCCGCATTCCCAAACTCGGGAACATCCTGGGAATGGGATTTGAGGATCACGGGGATCAGCTCTGACCCCAAATCCTCCGGACACCTCAAATCTTTGGGACTGACCTCCCTCTCCACATCCCTGCTTCCAGAATTCCCAGAGAGGCCATTCCAGGCAGAATTCCAGGAAAAAGGCTGAGGGTCAGAGGTTTTTTTCCCCCCATCTCATTAATTAAGGGGTTAATTAAGGGTCGGGTTGGAGTTCAGGGGTGGGAGAGAGGGATTGGAATTCTGTGGAGCCAGGAAGTTTTCCAAGGAATGTCACAACACAAACAGCGGGAAGTTTCCCCCATGCACCCACAAAACAGAGGAATGGAAATCTGAAACGGRATTTTGTGGATAAAATCCCGTTTTCCTGACCGAGTGACTCTCAAGATCCCTTTTCCCTGGACAAAGATGTGCAGTGGGAAATGCGGAATCCCAGGACAACTCTCCACTGGAATTCCCTTTGTCCCTGTCCTGTCTCTTGTCCCCTCCCCTCCAGGCAGCCCGTGGCTGATTTTCCTGATAATCCCTTTTCCAGCCATTTTCCCAAAGTTTTCCACATTTCCCAGCCCTTCCTCCGAGGCCGATTCCGCTCCTCAGCACCCTAAAAACCCTCCTGTTCCCGATGCCACCATCCCAATTCCCTCGGCGTGCCCTGCCTGGCACTTCCCGCTCTCGCCACATCCAGCTGTCCCCGCTCCCAGCTGGCAAACGCCCTCCTTGTCCCCAGAAGTCCCCGTGGCATGGGAACGGTGCCCCGAGCTGTGCCAGGCCCCAGGAAAGCTCTGGATCCCACAGGGGTTCCACTCCAGGACACGCTGGGGACATTCCCGGAGCTGACCCCGCACAACCCCGGCCCCAAAAGCAGCGCAGGAAGTGAATCCAGGACCGGGTTCGGGAGCAGTTGGGATCTGTGGTGTCTTTGGTGACATCGCTGTGATCCCAAATCAACCCCAGATCCCTCCCTAAAATCCCTCATAATGAGCTGCCCTCATTATCCCAACACATCYCTGACAATTCCAGCCCATTCCCAGGGCAGCCATCCTGCTTTTTTGGGATTTTTTTTTTTTGTGCCTGAAAGATCATTTGGGATGAGATTCTCCCAGCAGGATCCAGAGGGAAATCCCTGCCCAGATTTAGGATTTTGAGATGGGATTGTCCCAGCAAGAGCAGGATCTGGAGGGAATTCCCTGCCCAAATTTGGGAGTTCGGGATGGGATTCTCCCAGCAGGATCTGGAGGGAATGCCCTGCCCAGATTTAGGATTTTGGGATGGGATTCTCCCAGCAGGAGTGGGATCTGGAGGGAATTCCCTGCCCAGATTTAGGATTTTGGGATGGGATTCTCCCAGCAGGAGCGGGATCTGGGGGGAATTCCCTGCCTGGGAAAATTTAGGATTTGGGGATGGATTTTTCCCATTTGGGGCTGGCTCCCGGCAGGAATTCCTGGCAGGAATTCCCTGCCCAGACAAAGGACAGGATCTTCTGGAATTATCCAGCACATGTCCAACCTCTCTGCACAGGAACACCCAGATTTCGGGAAAAAAGGGAAATTTCAGGAAAAGACAAATATTCCTCTTTCCACCCTGCTCCCTCTTTTCCCCCAGAAACACCAGGAATTTTCTCCCTGGAAATGTTTTTCCTGGAGACAGAGGAAAGAGGGAATGCGGTGTTCAAATCCTGAACAGGAGGGACAAACTCATCTCAGCCACGCRGGGTCCGACCCCATAAACCCCAAAYTTCCCGAGCCGGGTTTAACTCCCTTAAACCTCCCTTAAAAGCCGTGGGAGGGGGGATCTCTGTTGGGTTTTCTGGGCTTGGTTCTGGGATTTTCCCCCAGAATTTTGTCGCGATTTTGGCGGTAGCGAGGGGAGCGGGCGGGCGTGGTTAGGCGGGGTCTGTGAGCGGGGTTAGGCGGGGCCGCGTTAAGCCGGGACCCCCAAAGGCAGCGTGGACTCACCGCGGTACCCGGCGGGGGTGAGTCGCAAGGACGTTTCGTTATGGGGCTTCTCTGCAATCAAACAGAACACGGTGAGCGGGGCCGGGGGACAGCGGGGACGGCGAGGGGACAGCGGGGACACAGCGGGGACGGCGAATTCCCAAAAAACAGCGACACGGCAGGGACACGGCAGCGCTGGGGGCTGATTTCCTTCTCCAAGGGGTGGGAAGAGCTAAAATTGCGGGAATTTTGGGGTGAGAATTTCCTTGGGATGGTTTTCTATTTGGGATCTTGGGGAAAAACCAAAAATCGGATCAGTTTGGGGGAGAAAATTGGTTTTTTTCCCTGTTTTTTGAGTGCAAAGGAAAGGTGTTGCAGCTGCTTTTTCGCAGGGTTTGGGCACAGCTGGAAAACGATGTGGGAAGGCAAGGAGGAGATGGAATAATGATGATAACAATAATAATAATAATAGTAAAAATAATAGTAATAATAATAATAGTAATAATAATAATAGTAGTAATAATAATGATAATAATTATAGCAATAATGATGATGATGATAATAATAATAGTTTTATAGCAAAATAGAACCTCTGTGACCGCTAAAGGGTTTTCCTGTCCCCTTCTGGCATTCCCACAGTCCATCAGGAACTCCTTCTCTTTCGGGAACTCCTTTTCCTTCAGGAATTCCTTTTCCTTCAAGAATTCCCATTCCCAGAGAAGAACCTGCCCTGGAAGGACCCAGAGCCCACGGAAAGGCTCCAGACAGAGGCCCTCGAGGCCCCCTCGGTGACACTCGGTGGGGACACCTGGGGTCACCCATCCCGAGTGTCCCACCGGGTTTTGGAGGTGCCAACCCTCCTGGAATCATCTCCCAAGGAAYGCCCGGGATGTGCCAGGCTGGCACAGCCACATTCCAGCCCCGTTTTCCAAYATCCAATCCCCCCGTGCAGCGCCAGGACCTGGAGAAAAACTCGTCCGCTTCCCAAAGCAGGGAACGATCCCTGGAGATCCCAATCTGTGCCAAAATATTCCCTATTTTATCCCAAAAATAGGAAATTGGTGATTCTGCACTGAGTTTCCATTTCCCTGGAGATGATGGGAATGCCCAGTCTATGTCAAAACATTCCCTGTTTTATCCCAAATTATGGAATTGGTGATTCTTGCACCAAGTTTCCATTTCCCTGAAGATGATGTTCCATCTGTGTAGAAACACTCCCCAGTTTTATCCCAAACACACAGAATTGGCAATTCCTACGACAAATCTGAATATTTGACATTTCCCTGAAGACAGCGAGAATGCTCCATTTGTATGGGAACATTCCCTGTTTTATCCCAAGAACATGGAATTGTTGATTCCTGCACTGATATCCAATTTCCCTTGAGATTATGAGAATGTCCCAACCCTGCTGAACATTCCCAGTTTTATCCGAAACACACGAAATTGGTGATTCCTCCACCAAATCGCCTCTGGATATTTTGCATTTCCCTGAAGACAATGGGAACGCTCCATCTGTGTCAAAACATTCCCAGTTTTATCYGAAACACACAGAACTGGCCATTCCTACACCAAGTCACCTCTGGATATATGACATTTCCCTGAAGATGATGGRAATGCCCCATCTATTGAAACATTCYTAATTTTAYCCCAAATATATGGAATTGGTGATTCCTGTGCCTCTGGATATTTGACGTTTCCCTGGAGATGATTGGAACTCCCCATCTGTGTGGAAATCCCAATTTTATCCCAAATACACGGAATTRGCAATTCCTACACCTGTGGATATTTGACATTTCCCTGGAGACAATGGGAACGCTCCATTTGTATGGAAATATTCCCAATTTTATCCCAAACACACAGATTTGACAACTCCTACACCAAGCCACCACTGGAACCCTAAAACCCCAGCGCCCTCCCTTCCACCAACCCACCCCAAACCCACCACTCCCCACCCTCACCAAACCACAAAATCCTCTCTTTTCCCACAAAAACTCCCAAATTCCCGACCGGAAAACCCCGCGGGATGGAAAAAAGGTCACTCACTGGTTTTGACGCGGAGGGTGTAGGGGTTTTTCTGCTGGATGGTGTGGGTGAAGTGGAAACGGGCGTTGCAGCTGTAGTCGGTCAGCGCGTCCTGCGCCAGAACGTTGGCGAAATAAAGGTCCCCGTTGTGACCCTGTGACACCCTCTTGTCCTGCGGGATCGGCTCCATGGCTGCGGGGAAAAAACGGGAATGGGGGCGGAGGGGAAAAAGGGATGGGGTGGTTGAGGTGCGGGTTGGTGGCGGTGGTATTGAAGTAGGAGGAAGGGCCCTAAATTGGTAGGAACCATCCTAAATTGGCAGGAACCATCCTAAAGTGGCAGGAATTACCTTAAATTAGCAGGAATGACCCTAAATTGGCAGGAACGACCCTAAATTAGAAGAACGACCCTAAATTAACTACCCTAAATTAGCATAAATGACCCTAAACTACTGAAAACTGTCCTAAGCCAGCAGCCACATCCTGAAGTAGCAGAAGCTGCTCTAAACTAGCAGAAAGTGCCCTAAATTAGCAGGAAATACCCTAAATTGGCAGGAACGACCCTAAATTAACTACCCTAAATTAGCATAAATGACCCTAAACTACTGAAAACTATCCTAAACCAGCAGCCACATCCTAAACCAGCAGAAACTGCCCTAAACTAGCAGAAAGTGYCCTAAATTAGCAGAAATGACCCTAAACTACTGAAAATTGTCCTAAACCAGCAGCCATGATCCTAAATGAGCAGAAACTACCCTAAACTAGCAGAAAGTGCCCTAAATCATCAGGACCAACCCTAAACTAGCAGAAAGTACCCTAAATTAAGCAGAAAATACCCTAAAGTAGTTGTAATGACCCTGAACTTATAAAAACTATCCTAAACTAGCAGAAAGTGCCCTAAACTAGTAGAAAGTGTCCTAAATTATCAGSAGCAACCCTAAATTTGCAGAAAGTGACCTAAATTAGCAGAAACTGCCCTAAATTATCAGGGCCAGCCCTGAACCAGAAGAAACTGCCCTAAAGCAGTAATAATGACCCTAAATTGCCACAAACTATCCCAAACTAGCAGAAAGTGCCCTAAACCAGTAGAAAGTGCCCTAAATTATCAGGACCAACCCTAAATTTTCAGAAAGTGTCCTAAACTAACAGAAATTATCCTAAACGAACAGCAACAACCCCAACCTATCAGCAGCCACCCCACCCATGGTTGCTTTAAACCCCACGGGTGACAGAGACCCCATTCTCGGGATATTCCTGGGATATTCCCGGGATTCCCAGCGGGAATGGCGCTCCTGACTCACCGCTGCTCATCCAGAAGATGACGGGCTCGGGGAGGCCGGGCGGGGGGTTGCACTGGAGGCTCAGGGGAGCTCCTTCGTCCACCTCGATCACATCCACCTTCTCCTTGGGCCACAGCGGGGACTCTGCAGGGGGAGGAAAAGGGGTCAGGRAAGGACGGGAGGATCCCTCGGAGCGATTCCCGCCGGGTCCGGCCCGGTTTCAGCGTAAAATTTGTCATTTTGCATGTGCGGGATTCCCTGAAATCCAAACRCTGAAATCCGGACCCTCAAATCCAGAGCCTTAATCCATGGCCTGAAATACGGACCCTGAAATGCATTGCCTGAAATCCACATCCTTCAAATCCATCCCCTAAATTCATGCTTCAAATCCATATCCTTAAATCCATGCCCTGCAATCCTGAACCTCAAATCCTCATTTCAATGCAAATTTCATCTCTGTGTGTGCAAAACTCCCTCCAATCCTTACCCTCAAAATCCACACCCTGAAATTCATATCTTAATTCCACACCTTCAAATCCATCTCCCTAAACCATCCCAAAAACCCCAAAAATCCATTGCCCTAAATCCATCCACACCCTCAGATCCCTCCCCATAAGCCATCCCAATAATCCATAGCCCTAAACCCATAACCTCCGATCCACACCCTCAAATCCACATCCTCAGTTCCACACCCTCAAATCCCTCCCCATAAACCATCCCAAAACCCCCACAATTCCGTAGCCCTAAATCCACACCCTCAATTCCACACCCACAAATCCATCCCCATAAACCATCCCAAAACCCCTAAATCCAAACCTCCAATCCACACCCTCAAATCCCTCCCCATAAACCATCCCAATAATGGTTTATTGGGGATAGCCCCAATAAACCCCATAGCCCTAAATCCATAAGATCAAATCCTTCCCTCTAAACCATCCCAAAAGTCCAAAAATCCACACCCTAAAATTCATCCTCCTAAACCCTCCCCAAAACCTAAAAATCCATAGCCCTAAATCCACAACCTCCGATCCCACACCTTCAAATCCCTCCCCATCAACCATCCCAATAATCCATAGCCCTAAACCCATAAGCTCAAATCCTTCCTCCTAAACCATCCCAAAAATCCACAACCTCAGATCCACAACCTCAAATCCCTCCCTATAAACCATGCCAATAATCCATAGCCCTAAATCCATAAGCTCAAATCCTTCCCCCTAAACCATCCCAAAAATCCCAAAAATCCATAACCTCAGATCCGCAGCCTCAAATCCCTCCCGATAAACCATCCCAAAACCCCTAAAATCCATAGCCCTAAATCCATAACCTCCAATCCGCACCCTCAAATCCCTCCCTCTAAACCATCCCAAAAGTCCAAAAATCCACACCCTAAAATCCATCCTCCTAAACCCTCCCAAAACCCTGAAAATCCATAGCCCTAAATCCACAACCTCCGATCCACGCCGTCAAATCCCTCCCCATAAACCGTCCCAATAATCCATAGCCTCAAATCCGTAACCTCAAATCCACACCCTAAACCATCCCAAAAATCCATAACCTCAGACCCGCAGCCTCAAATCCCTCCCCATAAACCATCCCAAAACCCCTAAAATCCATAGCCCTAAATCCATAACCTCAAATCCACACCCTCAAATCCCTCCCTCTAAACCATCCCAAAAGTCCAAAAATCCACACCTTAAAATCCATCCTCCTAAACCCTCCCAAAAACTTGAAAATCCATAGCCCTAAATCCACAACCTCTGATCCACACCCTCAAATTCCTCCCCATAAACCATCCCAATAATCCATAGCCCTAAATACATAAGCTCAAATCCTTCCCCCTAAACCATCCCAAAAATCCCAAAAATCCATAACCTCGGATCCGCAGCCTCAAATCCCTCCCCGTAAACCATCCCAAAACCCCTAAAATCCATAGCCCTAAATCCATAACCTCAAATACGCACCCTCAAATCCCTCCCTCTAAACCATCCCAAAAGCCCAAAAATCCACACCCTAAAATCCATCCTCTTAAACCCTCCCAAAAACCTGAAGGTTTTTAGGATAGCCCTAAATCCACAACCTCCGATCCACGCCGTCAAATCCCTCCCCATAAACCATCCCAAAAATCCATAGCCCTAAATCCATAACCTCAAATCCACACCCTCAAATCTTTCCCCCTAAACTATCCCCAAAACCCCAAAAATCCATAACCTCAGATCCACACCCTCAAATCCCTCCCCATAAACCATCCCAATAATCCATAGCCCTAAATACATAACCTCAAATCTGCACCCTAAACCATCCCAAAAATCCATAACCTCAGATCCACAGCCTCAAATCCCTCCCCATAAACCATCCCAAAACCCCTAAAATCCATAGCCCTAAATCCAGAACCTATGATCCACACTCTCAAATCCACACCCTCAATTCCACACCCACAAATCCATCCCCATAAACCATCCCAAAAACCCCCAAAATCCATAGCCCTAAATCCACAACCTCCAATCCACACCTTCAAATCCCTCCCTATAAACCAACCCAAAAATCCATAACCCTAAATCCATAACCTCAAACCCGCACCCTAAACCATCCCAAAAATCCATAGCCCTAAATCCATAACTTCCAATCCAAACCCTCAAATCTACATCCTCAAATCCATGCCCTCAATTCCATCTCCTCAAACCCACCCCGAACAATTCCCCTCCACCTCCA
>NW_026624368.1:38874-41269 GCF_030028575.1 Malurus melanocephalus
GGGGGAATCAGGGCTGGGAATTGGGATTGGGGCTGGGAAGGGGGGATTGGGGCTGGAAATGAGGGGATTTAGGCTGGTAACTGGGATTGGGGCTAGAAAATGGGATTGGGTCTGGGAACTGGGATTGGGGCTGACAATGGGGGAATCGGGGCTGGGAAATGGAATCGGGGCTGGGAACAGGGGGATTAGGGCAGGGAATGAGGGGATTTAGGCTGGTAACTGGGATTGGGGCTGGGAATCCACTCACGTGGGATCGGGATTGCCTTTGCCCTCGCACTCGATGAAGATGTTGTCTCGGGGATCCACGATGTAATCCTTGATGGATTGCTTGGTGATGGTGGGCGGCTGCGGCACTGCGAGGAAATGGGGTCCCGTGAGGAACGGGGATCACCCCAAGCTGGTTATGGGGTCCCGTGAGGAACGGGGATCCCTCCGAGCTGGAAACGGGGTCCCGTGAGGAACGGGGATCCCTCCGAGCCGGTAATGGGGTCCCGTGAGGAACGGGGATCCCTCTGAGCCATCCCACAGCGATTCCTGCTGGGATCTTGGCTCCTTCCCCAAGCAATTTGGGGTTTTCCCGGAGGAAATTCCCACAAATTCCCTGAATTTATCACCTCTCAGAGCATCACAGGGTCTGGACTTCCCTCAGGTACCGTAAAACCCCAATTCCCTCTCCATAGTTTGGTGTCATCAGGGAATGTCCCATTTACATCCCCCACTCTCACAGGGTGAATCCAACAGGAATTCATCCCGGATCACAGGGACTGGATCTGCAGATCAGAGGGGCTGGGCCAGGGATCCCAAAACATTCCTGGTGTGAGGAACCCCCAGGATGGCCCCAAAGGAGCTCAGACCTGGAATTTAGGAAGRTGGGGATGGGAAAAGGGAGGCAGGAATCCYRTGGGTGGAATAGGATCTGGAATKTAGGAATATAGGGACACAGAATGGGACACAGGAATCCCGTGGYTGGAATAGGATCTGGWGTTTGGGAATGCAGGSAYRKGRAAWGGGRMACAGRAAYYCCATGGCTGGRRTAGGATCTGGARTTTRGGAAYRCAGGGATGKGRAAWGSGRCACAGGAAYYCCATGGCTGGAATAGSATCTGGAATTTAGGAAYRCAGGGATGGGAAAAGGAACCCCATGGCCAGAACAGGAGCCAGCCCTGATCCCCAAATTGCAGATCCCAGCCCCTGGAATGAGGATCCAAAGCTGTTTCCTCATCCCCCRAGATCCAGGRATGYTCCCGCCRTGCCGGGATGTGGGGCCSAGCCTGGCACCGGTGCCAGGAAGGRAATTCTGCCCTTCCCCAACCCCAAATCCTGCAGGAATGATTTTCCCACTGCAAACACAGCCTGGATTCTGCTCCAGGTACAGCAAAACCAGCCGGGAATTCCTCCCGAGCTGGTTTCCAGCCTGGAATGTTCTGGAAAAGCCTCTCAAAAGGGGCCATGCCCCTGCCCCAGGACCCCCATGCAGGTTTGGGGTTTTGGGGACAAGGACACGGCCCCGCRGGGGGAGGGAAGGGGACACTTACATTGGCTCTGGATATTTGCTGTTATTCCCAAAGGGAAAGCGTAGAGGGAAAAAGAGAGGAGGTTAATCCAGGAGCGATCCCACTCCCAGCGCGGCCAGGAAAGAATTCCAGGGGGATTTTCCACACCTTGCAAACCCCACACAAAAATCCCTTTTCCAACCCCACTCCCTGCACTGCCAAGGGACCCTGACGGCTCCCAGCTCCTTTCCTGTTTTCCCAGCTTTGTCCCAGCTCCTCCCCATTCCGGAGGGGAATTTTTGGGGAGCGGTGGGAGGGGATAAATCCCAAACTCACGGTCCAGCGGGACCTCGATGGCGCTGACGAGGTGCTGGAGGCAGAGGGCGAAGGCGATTCCCGCGCAGGGGACCCGGGATCTCCTCAGGACCATCTTGGAGCTTCCCTGGGCGGCCTCGGGACCTTGGGGTGTCCTTAGAGTGACCTTGGGGTGTCCCTTGGGTGACCTCGGGGTGACCGCAGCGGTGGCACCTGCACAGGGATCCTCAGCTGGAAAAAAAACAAATCCCAATGTCACATCTCTGAGCCATTCCCTGCTCCGATCCCGGCATTTTCACTTCGGGAACACCTCAGGACCTTGGGGTGTCCTTTGGGGTGACCTCGGGGATGGGATGGGATCCATGGGATGGGATTTGGGATGGGGTTTGGGATGGGATCCATGTTATGGGATGGAACAGGGCCAGGTCGGGAGAGGCTTTGGCAAGCGAGGAAAACCCTCACGGAATAAAAATTCCCTCCCTTGGGATGCTGCTGCATCCAGGTTTGATACGGATTAGGACGAGTCAGAAACCTGCTGGATTTAAGGCTTGGCTGTCAATCCCAAATCTGATTTGGGAACTGGCCCAG
>NW_026624368.1:43875-46087 GCF_030028575.1 Malurus melanocephalus
TTGGGAGGGGTTTTAATTTCAGGAATTCAATCAGACAGCGGGAGCAGCTCCGGGGCTCCTCACCCGTCACGATCCCACAAAAAATGGGAACGGATTTATCCTCCCGTCCTGCTGGGAATGGGAGGAAACCCTGGAATTCCATAAATAAGACGGATTCCAGGCTGCAGAGGGTGGAGTGATATCCCAAGGGAGCACGGGAGGCGGGGAATGCACCGGGATCGCTCGTTTTTAGCAGAAAACATCCTTTCACCTTCCAAACCGGGGGGAAAAATAAGATTTTTAAAAAAAGGGGAAACTCGAAATTTTCCATGGAAAACCCTGAAGCAACCGGAACATSCCGATATCCCTGTGGCAGCTGGGAATTGTCCGCTGATCCTGCGGGGGCTGCTCCGGGATCCGCGGGACACCGGGACACGCCAATCCCGTTAATCAGCTTCCCACACTCCTGCTGCTTCCCGCGGATTTTCCTTTCACCCTCTCCCGCTGTTTTCCACGGGTTTTTCCTTCCTCCAGCAGAAAAAAAATATTTAAAAACCCAATTATTTGGAATTATCTGGTTGGAAAAAGAAAAGGGGGTGCGGAGTGTTCCTGCGCTTTGGGAACGGGCGGGTTTTTAGGGGATGAGTTAAGGAGAAAACTCCTAATTTTTCCTCGGAATTTTGGAGGGAGAACCATTAAAATATGATACTGGGACCATATTTTAACTGGAAAAAAACCACACGGTGGGTTCACCGGGATGTGCTCGGTTTGGGAGGAACAGGGAAAAGAATTGGGGTGAAAAACTGGGATTGGAAAGGGAAAATTCCAGGTGGGAAAGCGGGAAGTTTAAGGAGCAGTTGGAGGGCACAGCTGAGGGTAGCAGGGGTTTGGTGCCACTGGGGATACTGGGGGATACTGGGGGACACTGGGGCTGCTGCGGCGCCATTTTTCCTAACAAAAAAATAGGAATCCAGCAGAAAATCCCACAGAATCTGTGGGATCCCATTCCCCTCATCCCATTCCCGATGGATCAGCCCCAAATCCCACCCCAGTGCCGCTGGCAGCTCGGGGACACGCGGAGGTGACGCGGTGCCRTTGTCCCCTCAGGAAAATCTCCTTTCCAGATCCACCCGTCCCACCCTGCTCCCGGAAAATCCTTTGGGGCCGGAGGCAAAGGGGGACGCGGGCGCTGCCCGTTCCCGGGATGTCCCGGTGTCACCTGTCCCYGCCGGTGGCATCTGGCCCCGGTGATCAGCCCTGGGTTAATCCAGCACAGCCCCGGGATGGATCCTGAGCCTCTGGAAAAGCTTCCCGGATCCCACCTCCGCTCCCGCTGCCCCGCAAGGCCCTGGGAGGAGCGGCCGGAGACTCCCCAAGAYGGGAATGTTTGGAGGAGCTGTGGGGTTTTTGGGGTTTTGGGGTTTTTTTGGGTTTTTTGGGGTTGGAGTCGCCAAAATCCTGCTCAGGGCATTCCGTGGTTTTGTGAATAAAACGATGGAGGAGAGTTTGATCCATGGAATTTATCCGTTATCCCATAAAATTGACCCAATCCCACAGTGTTCCCACCATGCATCCGCTTCCCAAAATCCTAAAGGAGAATCCCGGAAGATTTGGGGTGGGAGTGACCTCAAATCCCACCCGGCTCCACATTTTCCWCYATCCCAGATTGCTCCAAATCCTCTCCAACGCTGCCTTGGGAAGTTTCTTCCCAAAAAACCTCAGTTGGAGACCCAAAGTGACGCTCCAGGTGTGTCCCAGCACCCCTGGCAGGGTTTGGTGACCCCAAGAACGGCGCCAGCCCTCGGGGACAGACGGAGTTTTTCCACGAGAATGATGCAAAATCCCATTTTCTTCATTCCCCGGAGCCATTCCCCATTTTTTCTCACCATTCYCYWYTTTTTCTCACCATTCCCTGTTTTTTTCTCACCACTTTTCCCGTGGCTCTGCATGAAATTGTCACTTTTTGTCACTCAATCGTAGGATCTCAGTGTCACCACCTCTCCCATCTGCCTCCCGAACGGGAATAAATTAATTGAGRGAAGCTTTTGGCTCCTGGATAATGAAGTTGGCACAAAACCAACTCAGAACCTTTGTGAGGGATGCGGCGGTTAAAAAAATCTGTAAAAATTAAAGGGATTTTGGGGAATGGAAAAAAAAAAAAGGGTTGGAATTTGGGGTTTCCTTGGGAAGAGGGAATGGATGGGAATTACTCAGGGATGCGCAAATTGAGGAA
>NW_026624368.1:47787-48855 GCF_030028575.1 Malurus melanocephalus
GCAACACCCTGTCCTTGGAATGAGAGGAAATGGAGGAGATTTCCTGTAAATTCGTGGATTTTGGACAATTTTTATTTGGAATGGAGAGAGGGAAAATTCTGATCTGAGCTCTGGAGAGGAAAAACTCTCAGGAGTGTCAGGAATGGGAAAGGAAAAGAGAAACGGAAAGGGACACAACACCCTGTCCTTGGAATGTGAGGAGGTGGGGGAGATTTCCTCTAAATCTTTGAATTTTTGGACAAGTTTTATTTGGGATAAAGAGAAGGAGAACCTCAGCCTGAGCTCTGGAGAGGGAAAACCGTGACAGAAATGGGAGAGAGAAAGGAAGGCAACACCCTGTCACTGGAATGCGAGGAGGTGGTGGAGATTTTCTGTAAATCTTTGAATTTCTGGACAATTTTTATTTGGGCTGAAGAGAGGGAAAACTCTGATCTGAGCTCTGGAGAGGGAAAACTGTGCCTGGAATGGGAGAGGGACACAACATCCTGTCCTTGGAATAACTTGAGGAGGTGGAGATTTTCAGAAAATCGTTGGATTTGAGACAATTTTTGTTTGGGATAGAGAGAGAGAGAACTCTGACGTGAGCTCTGGAGAGAAAAAATTGTGCCTAAAATGGGAAAGGCAAAGGGAGGTGGCTCCCTTTGTGTTCCTTGGAATGTGAAGATTTCCTGTAAATTCATGGATTTTTGGACAATTTTTATTTGGAATGGAGAGAGGGAAAACTCTGATCTGAGCTCTGGAGAGGAAAAACTGTGCCAGGAATGGGAAAGGGAAAGGGAAAGGGAAAGGGAAAGGGAAAGGGAAAGGGAAAGGGAAAGGGAAAGGGAAAGGGAAAGGGACACAACACCTTGTCCTTGGAATGTGAGGAGGTGGGGGAGATTTCCTCTAAATCTTTGAATTTTTGGACAATTTTTATTTGGGATAAAGAGAAGGAGAACCTCAGCCTGAGCTCTGGAGAGGGAAAACTCCATCAGAAATGGGACAGGGAAAGGGACGCAACACCCTGTCCTTGGAATGAGAGGAAATGGAGGAGATTTCCTGTAAATTCGTGGATTTTGGACAATTTTT
>NW_026624368.1:53060-53948 GCF_030028575.1 Malurus melanocephalus
GCTGATTTTTCCCACATGAATACAAGATAATTCCAAATTTCTCCTTCCCGCTGATTTTTCCTACGGGAAAAATCAAATAAATATGGGATCCGTGGCCCAGGACACTGCCCCTCTGTCCCAAATTCCAAATTTCTCCCTGTTTTCCTTCCTCCCGCTGATTTTTCCCACACGAACACTGAATAATTCCACATTTCTCCTTCCCGCTGATTTTTCCCACATGAATACCGGAGCTGTGGCCCGGACACTGCCCCTCTGTCCCCTCCCTGTCCCCGAGTGCCAGCCCGGGCCTGTCCCCGTGTCCCCAGCGCCAGCACGGGGCTTTATTCCCGGATTCCTTTTGTTCCAGGAATCCTTTTGTTCCCGATCCTATTAAAGCAGGGCAGAGACATCCCCGGGCCAGCCCCGGGGCAGAGAATTCCCAGAATATTCTGGGATATCCCACCGAGATATTYCAGAATATTCCATATTTCACGGAATAAAAGCATGGAGGAATAACGGGGGAGTCACAGGGATCCCTCATTTCCCACCCAAATCTTTTGGGATATTCTGGGATTGCTCAGGGATCAGCTCGGACTGAACCGAAGTGCAGGAATGGGAGTTAATTAAGCCCCGTTTTTAATTAACCCCCGCTTTGCTGCTGTCTTGAGAAGCCCCGCACAGACTCTGCAGAATTTTTTTTTTGCCTGAAAAACGGGAATCCCTCTAATCCACGGAAAAGGAAACGAGCAGGAACTTGGGTCCCACCTGGGAAAAAACCCTGATTTTCCTGCTCTTCTATGGGAAGGGGAAAAAAACAGGGAAAAAAAAATCCCTTTTCACTCCCGGCTGTTGTTTTTCCAAGCAGCCACGCTCCGATCGTCTCCAAAACAATTCCCAAATTTTCCTACT
>NW_026624368.1:55493-61299 GCF_030028575.1 Malurus melanocephalus
GCCTTGGGGACAGGTCGGGTGACACTTTTTGGGAAGAGAATTCCCGTTTTTCTGCTTCCCAMGGTGCCCTCCAAGGATTCACCTTTTCCCGACTGGGGAAAACCCCAAATCGGATATTTCGGAGCAAATTCAGCAGCGTTCCCAAGGAATTGGAATTAACGCTGTGCCATGGGAACGCTCTGATCTCCATCATCAAAATTTCCCCCTTTTTGGGACAATTTTGAGAATTTGGAGCTTCCAGGAGCCACTCCCGATGTGGTGACGCTTCCTTGAATCCCATCCCTGCTCTCTCTGTCTCCAGGATCCCCCCAAATCCTCCTTCCCTCACAAAAAGGGAGCCTAAAACTTCTCTCAGTTCCAAAATTCCCATTTTTGGGGGCAATTCCGAGAATTCGGAGCTTCTCGAGGCGATGACACTTCCTTGAATCCCACTCCAGCTCCCTCCATTTCCAGGACGCCCCCAAATCCCACCCCAAATCCTCCTTCCCCCACAAAAGGGGCGCCTTAAACCCCTCTCAGTTCGAAAATTCCCCTTTTTTTGGGAAATTCCGAAAATTTGGAGCTTTCCGAGGCAGTGCCACTTCCTTGAATCCCATAGCAGCTCCCTCCTTCTCCAGGACTCCCCCAAATCCTCTCTCCCCTGCAAAAGGGGCGCCTCAAACCCCTCTCAGCTCCAAAATTTCCCTTTTTTTGGGGCAATTTTGAGAATTTAGAGCTTCCCGAATGGCAACACTTCCTTGAATCCCATCCCAGCTCCCTCCATCTCCAGGACTCCCCCAAATCTCTCCCCTGCAAAAGGGGCACCTAAAACCTCTCTCAGCTCCAAATTTCCCCTTTCTGGGGGCAATTCCGGGAATTTGGAGCTTCCCGAGGCGATGACACTTCCTTGAATCCCATCCCAGCTCCCTCCGTCTCCAGGACACCCCCAAATCCCCCCCACATCCTCCTTCCCCCACAAAAGAAACACCTCAAACTCTGTCAATTCCAAAATTCCACTTTTGGGACAATTCTGAAAATTTGGAGCCTCCAGGAGCCGCTCCCAAGGCAGTGACACTTCCTTGAATCCCATCCAAGCTCCCTCCGTCTCCAGGACTCCCCCAAATCCACCCCAAATCCTCCTTCCCCCACAAAAGGGGCGCCTTAAACCCCTCTCAGTTCCAAAATTCCCCTTTTTGTGGGGAAATTCCGAAAATTTGGAGCTTTCCGAGGCAGTGCCACTTCCTGGAATCCCATAGCAGCTCCCTCCTTCTCCAGGACTCCTCCAAATCTCTCTGCAAAAGGATCACCTCAAACCACTCTCGGTTCCAAAATTCCCATTTTGGGGGCAATTCCGAGAATTGGGAGCCTCAAGGAGCCGCTCCCAAGGCAGTGACACTTCCTTGAATCCCATCGCAGCTCCCTCCTTCTCCAGGACTCCCCCAAATCCCCCCAAATCCTCCTTTCCCCACAAAAGGGGCGCCTCAAACCCTTCTCAGCTCCAAAATTCCCTTTTTTGGGGGAAATTCCGAAAATTTGGAGCTTCCCGAGGTGATGCTACTTCCTTGAATCCCATCCAAGCTCCCCCATCTCAAGGACTTCCCCAAATCCCCCCCAAATCCTCCTTCCCCCACAAAAGAAACACCTCAAACTCTCTCAATTCCAAAATTCCACTTTTGGGACAATTCTGAAAATTTGGAGCCTCCAGGAGCCGCTCCTAAGGCAGTGACACTTCCTTGAATTCCATCCCAGCTCCCTCCGTCTCCAGGACCCCCCCAAATCCACCCCAAATCCTCCTTCCCCCACAAAAGGGGCGCCTTAAACCCCTCTCGCTTCCACCTCGCGCCTCATTAACCCGCGGGATAATTACGGAGCCGAGCCCGGCTGATCCGGATTTTCTGGGATTTCCAACCGCTGGAAAATCGGGGAGAAAAAAAATCGCTGGAAAATTGGCGAGGGGACCAAAGCTCGGGATTTGAAATTACGAAAGCCCCATATCCTTTACCAATGGATTCGTTCCTTTTCCCGGTTTTTCCCTTGATCTTGTGGGATTAAAACCCGCTCTTGAAGAGGGAACATTAAACGGAGGCGGGATCTGAGCGAGGTTTTAATTTGCGCGAGGTTTTAATTTGCGCAGGACGCCCGGAGCAGCTCCTCGGATGTTCCGTCGGGATATCAAAGGGGAAAAATGGGATGGAGGATGGGAGAGGATCCGCTCCCGCCCCGGGGGTCCCGTGGATTCCGGGGGAGAGGAGGAGGAGGAGGAAGGAGGGGACAGCAGAGCACCCAAGGGTGACCTCGATGGGACCGCCCAGACCCACCCCGGTCACTCTGTCCCAGTGCTGGACAGGTCATTCCCAAAAATTTGGGAATTCTGAGTGAGCAGAGCCACGAAATCCTGCCTGGAGAGGCCTCAGGAGAATGATTTTCCCGAAAGCGGAGCCCGTCCTGGCTCCGGTTTAATGGGAATGGGATCCCAAATGTTGCCAAAGCTTCTGTGCAGCCCATCCTGGCTCAGGTTTAGTGGGAAAAGGATCCCAAATATTCCCGAAGCCACTCCGCAGCCTCTCCTGGCTCAGGTTTAGTGGGAATGGGATCCCAAATATTCCCAAAGCTTCTGAGCAGCCCATGTCGGTTCGGGTTTAGTGGGAAAAAGATCCTAAATCTTCCCAAAGCCCCTGTGCAGCCCCTCCCGGCTCAGGTTTAATGGGAAAAGGATCCCAAATGTTCCCAAACCCCTCCATGGCCGGTCCAAGCTCAGGTTTAGTGGCAAAAAGATCCTAAATCTTCCCAAAATCTCTCCACAGCCTGTCCCGGCTCAGGTTTAGTGGGAATGGGATCCCAAATGTTCCCAAAGCCCCTCCACAGCCTCTCCTGGCTCAGATTTAGTGGGAAAAGGAGCATAAATTTTCCCAAAGCCCCTGTGCACCCCCTCCCGGCTCAGGTTTAGTGGGGAAAAGATCCTAAATCTTCCCAAAATCCCTCCACAGCCTGTCCCGGCTCAGGTTTAGTGGGAATGGGATCCCAAATGATCCCAAATGTTCCCAAAGCCCCTGTGCAGCCTCTCCCAGCTCAGGTTTAGTGGGAAAAAGATCCCAAATCTTCCCAAAACTCCCGTGCAGCCTCTCCCGGCTCGGGTTTAATGGGAAAAGGATCCCAAATGATCCCAAATGTTCCCAAAGCCCCTCCACAGCCTCTCCCGGCTCAGGTTTAGTGGGAATGGGATCCCAGATCTCCCGGACCCCCCCTCTGCCCATCCCATTCCAGAGATAATTGCGCCATCTGCCCTCCCGTATCCCAGCAGCTGTTTGGGGTCAGTCCCGGCCGTTCCCATCCCCCTTTCCACCGGACAATGGGACAGGAGCTGCTTTTCCATAGGGAAAGAGGGTTTGGGTTACACCCCAGGGGCTGATCCCTCACAGGAGCCATCCCCACCTTCATCCCAAATCCAGGAGTCGGGTCCAAATCCTTCCAGGAGCATTTAGGAAACTCAGACCCCTCACAGGAGCCATTCCCAGTTTGATCCCAAATCCAGAACTCAGGTGAAAATCCTTCCAGGAACATTCAAGAAACCCAGACCCCTCACAGAAACCATTCCCACATCGATCCCAAATCCAGGACTTGGGTGAAAATCCTGCCAGGAACATTTAGGACACTCAGACCGTTCACTGGAAACATTCCCACTTTCATCCCAAATCCAAGAGTCGGGTCCAAATCCTTACAGGAACATTTAGGATGCACAGACCCCTCACAGGAGTCATTGCCAGTTTGATCCCAAATCCAGAACTCGGGTGAAAATCCTGCCAGGAACATTCAGGAAACCCAGACCCCTCACAGAAACCATTCTCAGCTCGATCCCAAATCCAGAACTCAGGTCCAAATCCTGCCGGGAGCATTTAGGATGCACAGACCCCTCAGAGGAGCATTCCCACCTCAATCACAAACCCAGAACTCAGGTCCAAATCCTGCCAGGAACATTCAGGAAACTCACACCTCTCACAGGAACGAATCCCACTTCCATCCCAAATCCAGGAGTCGGGTCCAAATCCTTCCAGGAATATTTAGGATGCACAGACCCCTCACAGGAGTCACTTCCACTTTGATTCTAAATCCAGGGGTCAGGTTCAAATCCTGCCAGGAACATTTCCACCTTGATCCCAAACCCAGAACTCAGGTCCAAATCCTTCTGGGAACATTTAGCATGCACAGACCCCTCACAGGAACCATCCCCACCTCGATCCCAAATCCAGATCCTGGGTCCAAATCCTTCCAAGAGCATTTAGGAAACTCACACCTCTCACAAGAGCCATTCCCACATCGATCCCAAACCCAGAACTCAGGTCCAAATCCTGCCAGGAACATTCAGGAAACNCCACCGGAAAATGGGGCGGGAGCTGCTCCTCCGTCGGGAAACAGGGTTTGGGTTACACCCCGGGGGCTGATCCCTCACAGGAGCCATCCCCACCTCCATCCCAAAGCCAGGAGTCGGGTCCAAATCCTTCCAGGAGCATTTAGGAAACTCAGACCCTTCACAAGGATCATTCCCACTCCATCCCAAATCCAGAACTCGGTCCAAATCCTGCCAGGAACATTCAGGAAACCCAGACCCTCCACAGAAGCCATTCCCACCTCGATCCCAAATCCAGAAGTAGGGTCCAAATCTTTCCAGGAACATTTAGGATGCACAGACCCCTCACAGGAGTCACTTCCACCTTGATTCTAAATCCAGGAGTCGGGTCCAAATCCTTCCAGGAACATTTAGGAAACTCAGACCCCTCACAGGAGCCATTCCCAGTTTGATCCCAAACCCAGAACTCAGGTGAAAATCCTGCCAGGAACATTCAGGAAACTCAGACCCTTCACTGGAAACATTCCTGCTTTCATCCCAAATCCAAGAGTCGGGTCCAAATCCTTACAGGAAAATTTAGGATGCACAGACCCCTCATAGGAGTCACTTCCACCTCAATCCCAAATTCAGGACTCAGATTAAAATCCTGTCAAGAACATTTAGGAAACTCAGACCCCTCACAGGAGCCATTCCCAGTTTGATCCCAAATCCAGAACTCAGGTGAAAATCCTGCCAGGAACATTCAGGGAACTCAGACCCCTCACAAGGATCATTCCCACTCCATCCCAAATCCAGAACTCGGTCCAAATCCTGCCAGGAGCATTTAGGATGCACAGACCCCTCACAAGTATCATTCTCACTCCATCCCAAACCCAGAACTCAGGTCCAAATCCTTCCAGGAACATTTAGGATGTACAGACCCCCTCACAGGAATCACTTCCACCTCAATCCTAAATCGAGGAGTTGGGTCAAAATCCTGCCAGGAACATTTAGGATGCACAGACCCCTCAGAAGGATCATTCCCACTCCATCCCAAACCCAGGATTCGGGTCCAAATCCTTCCAGGAGCATTTAGGATGTACAGACCCCTCACTGGAGCCATTCCCACTTCAATCCCAAACCCAGATCCTGGGTCCAAATCCTTCCAGGAGCATTTAGGAAACCCAGACCCCCTACAAGAATGAATCCCACCTCGATCCCAAATCCAGAGCTCGGGTGAAAACCCTTCCAGGAACATTTCGGAAGCCCCAAATCCCCCCCAACTCACAGGAACAACCCCCACCTCCATCCCAACCCCAATCCTGCCCACAAAGGGTGGGAAAAGGAGACAAAAGAGGCGGAATCCCTGGAATGGAGCAGCGGGAGCAGCCGGCTGTCCTGGGCCGGGGCCAGCTCAGCCTCCCAGCTGTCACCGCGCCCGGCGCCATTCACACGAGGTCAACCAAAAATCCCCGGGATGGCCGGGAATAAATCCCTGAGGGG
>NW_026624368.1:61763-63980 GCF_030028575.1 Malurus melanocephalus
CCTTCCTTGTAGCCCCTTCAAATCCCGAGGTCTCCACACAAACAAAATCCTGGCATTTCCACAAAAACCAAATCCTGGGGTTTCCACAAAACCCAAATCCCCAATATTCCCACACAAATCAGATCCTGATGTCTCCACAAAAAAACAAATACTGGGGTTTCTACACAACCCAAATCCCGATATTCCCACATAAACCAAAGCCCAAGGTTTCCACACCAAATCCTGACGTCCCTACACAATCCAAATCCTGAGGTTTCCATACAAACCAAATCCCAACATTCCCAGAGAAATCAAATCTCGATATTCCCACAAAAACAAAATCCAGTGATCTCCACAAAAACCAGATTCCAAGGTTTCCACACCAAATCCCATGGTTTCCACACAAATCAAACCCCGAGGTTTCCACAAAAACCAAATCCCAACATCCCCGCACAAATCAAATCCCAATATCCCCACACAAACCAAATCCCAAGGTTTCCACAAAACCCAAATCCCAATATCCACACACAACCCAAACCCCAATATCCCCTCACAACCCAGACTCCGATATCCCCACACAAATCAAATCCCATGGTTTCCACATCGAATTCTGCAGTCCCAGACAAACCAAATCCCGATATCCTCACACAACCCAAATCCCGGTATCTCCATAGAATCCAAATCCTGATATCCCCACAGAACCCAAACCCCGATATCCACACAACCCAAATCCTGATACCCCCACACAACCCCAATCCCGATATTCCCCCACAAACCAAATCCCACGGTTTCCACACAACCCAAACCCCGATATCCCCACCCAAACCCCGATATCCTCACAACCCAGATCCCAATATCCACACAACCCAAACCCCGATATCCCCTCACAACCCAAACCCCAATATCCACACAACCCAAATCCTGATATCCTCACAGAATCCAAACCCCAATATCTCCACACAACCCAAATCCCGATATCCCCACAGAACCCAAACCCCGATATCTCCACAGAATTCAAACCCTGATATCCTCACAACCTAAACCCTGATATCCACACAACCCAAACCCCGATATCCCCTCACAACCCAAATCCCGATATCCACACAACCCAAACCCCCATATCCCCTCACAACCCAAACCCCAATATCTACACAACCCAAACCCCGATATCCTCACACAACCTAAACCCCAATATCCACACAGAACCCAAACCCTGATATCCCTACACAACCCAATCCCGATATCCTCACAACCTAAATCCCAAGGTTTCCACACCAAATCCCATGGCTTCTACACAACCCAAATCCTGATATCCCCCCAGAACCCAAATCCCAATATCCCTACAGAACCCAAATCTCGATATCTCCACACAACTCAAACCCCGATATCCTCACAACCCAAATCCCGATATCCCCCCAGAACCCAAACCCCAATATCCTCACAACCCAAACCCTGACGTCCACACAGAACCCAAATCCCGATATCCTCACAATCCAAACCCCAATATCCTCACAACCCAATTCCTGATATCCCCTCACAACCCAAATCCCAATATCCCTACAGAACCCAAATCCTGATATCCCCACAGAACCCAAACCCCAATATCCCCACACAACTCAAATCCCGATATCCCCACAACCCAAACCCCAATATTCCCACACAAATCCCAATATCCCCACACAACCCAAACCCCAATATTCCCACAGAACATTCCCCTCTCCAGTCCGAGCAGCCCCAATCCAGCAGTGCCACCACAGGACGGTCCCCAACGTCCCCGCACGTTCCGGTGACACAAAGCCCCCGTTCTGTCCCTCCCCTCCTCCCACTCCCATCTGGGACTGCATCAGCCCCGTCCCGAGGAGATCCCAACAAGGATCCTTTGTGGCCATTCCCGCTGGGAATGTCAAAGCCAGATTTCAGGAATGTGACAGCGCYGAGGTGACAGCGGGGACGGCAGCTCCGGCGCTCACAGAGGGGTCTTTATCCCGCACGGATCGGGAACGCTCCCGGTGCTCACAAACGGGGCTGTGTCCCCAAATCTGGTGCCAGACCCGCTGAGGACTGGGAAGAGTTTGTGGGATCAGGGAGGGATGGATTGGGGGATGGAGGTGAGGAGTGGGGATGACAGCGGAGAACGGGAAGATCCTCGGGAATGGTGGGGAAATTTCCAGGAGTGGGGAGTCAGGGGTGATCTTCATCTGGAGAAAAAGGGAATGTGGGGGTTCTTTCACTGCCGCC
>NW_026624368.1:65367-68007 GCF_030028575.1 Malurus melanocephalus
ATTTTCCAATTAAATTAATTCCCAATGAATCATTCCATGATCCCGCGGCTCTTTTAACTCGGGGGATTCTTGGGATAAGCGGGAAAAGGGAACAATTCAGAGGGAAAAAAAATTTAAAAAAGGGGGATTTTCAGGGCGTTTTCTGCAGATCTGAGATTTCTYCCGTTGGAACTGCCAGGACATTTCAGGAGGAATTCGGGATTGGGGCTGGCAGTGCCAGGGGATCAGATCCCGACTGTCCCTGGCGTGCTGGAAAAATGGCAAAATTCCTCTGCCAAGGAGGCGGAAAGCGAGGAAAACCTGCCAGGAATTCCAATGAGCCTCCGGCTTCACCTTGCACCAACCCCTGCGGGCCAATCCCAGCCCTCGGCGAGGATTTTGGCTTCGCTTCCAAAAGGTGGGGAAGGAGCACCCAGGGATTTATTTATTTTATAAGTAAAATCTATTTATTTATATTTTGGACTGTTCCAAGCTCCCCGTTCCCTTTGGATGCTCCTCTGGAAAATTGGGAAAGCGKCAATTCCCTGTTTAGGTTCAGAGGMAGAGGAACGGCAGGAAAAAAAATCCCAAATCCTGATTTGGAAGGAAAATTTCCATTCCCTCTCCCCTGTGCCCTTGGGATGTTCTCCTTGAGGATAACGGGGCTGGATCCCAAAATAACGGGATGAGATCCAAAGGAACCTAAAAAAAGTTTCCATTTTTGGGAATTGGCGCCCACCCGAAGCCATCCCGGTTTATTCCGGGGTTAATCCCGCTCCTCCGATCTCATTAAACGGGAATGGTGATCCCTGTAAGCCGAGGGATAAATCCTCCTCTTTTTTAATCCCTAATAACCCAGCCCRGTTTCTTTCAGCTCGGGATTAAAAGGGAAAAGGAAAAAGGAGGAGGGAAGGGGATTACAGAGAATCCAAACTTCCAGCAAATTCATCCCGAGCAGGAATCCCTGGAATTACACAATAATTATCCCGGACAAGAATGGAATGAAGGGTCTTCAGGAAAAGGGGGGAAAAAATAGGAAAAAACGGAGCAAAAGTCATCCAAAACTACCAAAAATGAGGGAAATGAGGTTGCAAAGGAATTCCCTTCGGGGCAGGAAGGAAAACCAGACCTCCCTGACGAGATTTGACAAAAATTGTGAGGGAATAGAACCCCTGGGATGGAGCCTGCTGGGTTTTAGGAATATTTTTGGGAWGGGCAAATGAAACCAGAGGGATAAAGGGAAGTGCTGGAGGTTTTTGCCTTGGGGTTTTTAGGAGTGTCCTGGCAGGTTTTGCTGATGGAATTTAAATAAAATCTGATTTTTTTTGTGCACGGTTCAGGCATTCCACGGATTTAAATCCTCCCAATTCAGCTGCTTTTATCCCATTTTTCAAATTGTGGAAAACAGGGAATTCCACAGCTCCCGGAAACCAAAGAAATGAAGGAATTTCTGCCCAAAATTCCAGGGTTTACCTCCCTGGAAATGAAGTTTTTCATGGGATTTCAGAGGTTGATGCTGCCCAGACGAGTCTATTCCAACCCCACGGGAAATCCACTCCCCCAAACCACTCCCGCCTGGAAAACGAATCCGGAAATTCCTGCCGAGCGCTCCCAGATAAAATCAGCACCTCAGAAGTTTCCTGGGAATGCGGCTGTTGGATTTTTCCCAGATTTCTCAAACAAATCCCAAACTTTCCCTTGGGGACTCCTCCTTCCCCGAGGGCACCAAGGACAGGATGGAGCCAACAAATTCCAAAGCTCCGAGTTCTCTGTCCAGGTGAACTCCACTGGTTTTTATCCAGGGAATWTTTTTCTTGGACATAGCAGAACTTCCTCATTTTTGCTAATTTCTCCATTTCCGGATAAAACTGGACTTTATCCAGATAATTTTTYTCTTGGATGTCCCAGAACTGCCCCATCCTGATATTCTCCCCATTTTCAGATAAAATGGGACTTTATCCAGGGAATATTTCCTTGGAGCCCCCCAGAACTGTCCCATTTTTACTCATTTCTCCATTTCTGGATAAAGCTGGTTTTTATCCAGGGATTTTTTTTTTTCTTGGACATCCCAGAACTGCCCCATTCCTGCTAATTTCTCAATTTCCGGATAAAACTGGACTTTATCCAGGGAATATTTCCTTGGAACACCACAGAACTTCCCCATTTTTGCTGATTTCTCCATTTCTGTATAAAACTGGACTTTATCCAGGGAATTTTTTCCTTGGAACCCCCCAGAATTTCCCCATTTTTGCTCAGTGGGGCCGAGCAATGACAGGGACAGAGGGAGGATCCGATCCTGGCTGACCCCATGGTTCCCATGGATAATTCCTTAATTCCTTCTCCCAATGTCACCCCACCCACATGGGATGGAGCATTGGGATTAAGAATCGCTCCAGCGGGATCTGAAACTCCTTAAAATCCATTTATGCCCCCTTTTCCTGACCAAAATTCCCATTCCCATTTCCAGGTGGTCCCTGACTCACTTTGAGCTTCACCCCTGATCCCAAAAATCCCTCAGGGTACAACCCCTGCACACCCCRGAGTATCCTGTGAGGATCCTACTTGGAGTATCCCAACCACCTTCCAGGAGCAAGGAGAGGGGGGAAAAAAATTCCTAATTTTTTTTCCTGTTTTTGTTCAATATTTTTGCCCATTTTTGAT
>NW_026624368.1:69557-71229 GCF_030028575.1 Malurus melanocephalus
ATCCCCGCTCCATCCCCGCCCCGTTCCTGCTCCATCCCCGCTCCGTCCCCCCGCTCCGTCCCCTCTCCATCCCCGCTCCATCCCGGCTCCATCCCCGCTCCATCCCGGCTCCATCCCCTCTCCATCCCGGCTCCATCCCCGCTCCATCCCGACAATCCCTCCTCTGCCAGGCCCCGGCGCTCCCACCTCCGCCGCGGCCTCCTCGCACACGCAGCTGAGTTTCCCCCTTCTCCCTCCTCTCCCTTCCCGAGCTTTTCCCGGCTCCGGGAGCGGCCGTGGGGCCGGCGTTCCCAATGATTCAGCACTTCCCCCCCCGGSCCGGTGCCGATCGAAGGCTGATCGATCGGCGGGAGGATGCGGATCCCACGCCCGGCACTCACGGCCGCCGCTCGCCGCCGGGGCCCGGCGCTTCCCGGCGCCGCATCCCGAGCCAGGTGCGTTTTCCCGATGGATTCAGCCGGCCCGGGATGTTCTTCCGGAGGGAGAATCCACCCCGAGAARGCGACGGGGAAGGGCCGAGGCGCGGCCAGAGCGATCGCCGCTCCCCGCCGGAGATTTCGGCGCCCCAAAGTCGCGCTGTCACCCCAAGGTCCCCTCCCCGTCCCCCCGCGCTGCCACCGCGGGATTTGGTCACACGCAGGGACACGGTGCCGTGACGTAAGAGCCAAAATCCCATCACATGCCCCRGCTCCCCCCTCCCGGGGTCCGGCGAGCAAAAACCGGGATAAGGGGGGGGTCACCGAGCCGGTCTGGGACCCCAAATCCGCGCGGAGGATTCGGGGATCCTTCCCCGCTCCCAACCGAGCCCCGCGGGCCGCCCGCCCCGAGCATCCCCCGGGAGCCTCCCGCATCCCTGCGCTTCCCGACCGCCGCTCGTCCTTACCCTCCGCCGGGAGCCGGGGCTCGGTGCGGGCTCGCTGCGGGCTCGGTGCGCCGCACTGCGCGCTCCCGGGCGCGGCCGCGCCGCACTGCGCGCTCCCGAGCGGGCGGAGAGCGAGCGCGCCCCGGCAGCGGGAGGAGGAGGAGGAGGAAGAGGCAGCGAGGGGAGGGAGGAAGGCAGGGGCTGGAAGGGACGGGGCCGGGCAGGGGGAGGAGCTCATTAGCGGCGACCTTAACGAGCAGCCGCAGCCGCCCCTCCCAACCCCCCGCGGGCGCGGGAGGCGCAATCTTGGGCCARAAACGAGAATTTTGGGGAAGAAAATGCGAGTCTGGGTCACCCCGAAGGAGCTCTGCCCTCACCGAGGGCTCGGAGCGTGAGGTGCTGCTGGAGAGGAGCGCAAGTGCCACATCCCGACATCGGCTGGTGGCACTGGTGGCACTGGTGGCACTGTACCCACTGTCCCCACTGTGCCCGCCCGAGTGACCCCGCCGAGGTGACCGACCCAGCCCCGGACAGCTCCGCAGCCGCTCAGAACTAGCAATTTGATTAAATTCCATGAAATTTAATTAATTCCTGCCCTCCCCGCCGCAGGAAAGGCTCGCTGCGAGATTTGTGGCCTCCCCCRGCCAGGATTTTTTATGGCATCCCGAAAATTCTGCTGAGGCTGCAGAGCTGGAATTGCTGGAGCTGCTTTCCCTGGAATTGCATCTCCGGGTTCCATCTCCCTGCTAAATTGCACAAATAAAGATGATTTTTTTTTTTTTTTAATAGAGATATATGAAAAATACCGAT
>NW_026624368.1:71754-73652 GCF_030028575.1 Malurus melanocephalus
GAGGGAATAAAGGATCCGGGAGCAGCTGCTGGCAGGGCCCAGCTGCCGGGAATGGGGGAGATAAATCAATCAGGAATTTCCTGGACAAAGCAGAATTCCGGACCCTCACAGCCCCAGCTGCTGCCGGGAGCTGGGGAAAACAGGGAAAAAGGGAAACCTTCCTCAGGGATCGGGAATGAAGGAGAGAAAAATCCTGGAGTTAAATTTGGAATATTTTTATATTAAAGTTACCAAAATCAGGGGTCATCAACAAAAGAGAGAAAAATTGCAGAGTTAAATTTGGAATATTTTTCCATTAAAGTTACCAAAATCAGGGATCATCAACAAAAGGGAGAAAAATCCTGGAGTTAAATTTGGGACATTTTTCCATCCAAGTCAACAAAGTCAGGGATCCTTCAAAAAAGGACAAAAAAAAAAATCCCGGAGTTAAATTTTTCCATCAAAGTCAACAAAGTCAGGGATCCTCAACAAAAGACAGAAAAATCCCAGTGTTAAATTTGGGACATTTTTCCATTAAAGACACCAAAATCAGGGATCATCAACAGAACAAAAAAATCTAACTCTGGGATATTTTTCCAGTAAAGTCACCAAAGTGAGAGATCTTCAACAAAGGACAAAAAAAAATTCCAGAGTTAAATTTGGGGCCGTTTTTCCATCAAAGTCACCAAAGTGAGGGATCTTCAACAAAGGACAGAAAAATCCCAGAGTTAAATTTGGGGACATTCAAGTCTCCAACGTCAGGGATCCTCAACAAAAGACAGAAAAATTCCAGAGTCAAATTTGGGACATCTTTCCATCAAAGTCACTAAATTGAGGGATCTTCAACAAAGGACAAAAAAATTCTGGAGTTAAATTTTGGGGATATTTTTCCATTAAAGTTACCAAGATCAGGAATCATCAACGAAGGACAAAAAAATCCTGGAGTTAAATTTTTCCATCAAAGTCAACAAAGTGAGGGATCTTCAACAAAGGACAGAAAAAAAATCCCGGAGTTAAATTTGGGGCCGTTTTTCCATCAAAGTCACCAAAGTCAGGGATCTTCCCCCTGACTCTGCAGCTTTGGGTTCATCAGATTTCACCGGGCTCTGCCTTTTCCGCCCGGATCCGCCCGATCCGCGGGATTTCGGGTGGAAGAAGGGAAATTCACTCCGGAGGTGCTGACGGCTCCTCCGAGGTGCTGATCCTGTGGATCCCAGAGGGAATTCCAAGGGCACGCTGCACTTCCGGAGATGCTCAGCACCTTGAAAAATTCCCTTTTTCTCCTTTTCCCCCTATTTCCACCCATTTCTCCCCCACTCAGTTTTTTTTGGATGCACATCCCAGACACGCAGATTTCATGGTTTCACATCCCAAACACTCAGTTTTTCATGGATTCACATCCCAAACACTCGGATTTCATGGATTCACATTCCAGATTTTATGGATGCACATCCCAAACACGCTGGGGTTTTTTTTCATGGATTCACATCCCAAACTCGGATTTCATGGATTCACAACCCAAACACTCAGATTTCATGGATTCACATCCCAAACATTCCTTTTTTTATGGATGTGCATCCCAGACATGCAGATTTCATCGATTCACATCCCAGACACTCGGATTTCATGGATGTTTATCCCAAACGCTTATTTTTTCATTGATTCACATCCCAGGCACTCAGATTTCATGGATTCACATCCCAGATTTTATGGATGCACATCCCAAACACGCTGGGTTTTTTTTTTTCATGGATTCACATCCCAAACACTCAGATTTCATGGATTCACATCCCAAACACTCAGATTTCATGGATTCACATCCCAAACACTCAGTTTTTTATGGATGTGCATCCCAGACACGCAGATTTCATTGATTCACATCCCAGGCTCTTGGATTTCATGGATTCACATCCCAAACA
>NW_026624368.1:75103-76461 GCF_030028575.1 Malurus melanocephalus
GAATTCATTGGGGTGGGAATGGCACCGGGAATTCACTGGGGTGGGAATGGCACTGGGAATTCATTGGCGTTGGGAATGGCATTGGGAATTCATTGGGGTGGGAATGGCATTGGGAATTCATTGGCGTTGGGAATGGCACCGGGAATTCATTGGGGTGGGAATGGCAGCGGCAATTCATTGGGGTGGGAATGGCACAGGGAGTTCATTGGGATGGGAATGGCACCGGGAATTCCTGCAATCCCTGTTCAAGTGGGAATGGCACCAGGAATTCATTGGGGTGGGAATGGCACCGGGAATTCATTGGGGTTGGGAATGGCACCGGGAATTCATTGGGGTTGGGAATGGCATTGGGAAATCATTGGGGTAGGAAAGGCACCGGGAATTCATTGGGGTTGGGAATGGCATTGGGAATTCATTGGGTTGGGAAATTACACTGGGAATTCATTGGGGTGGGAATGGCACTGGGAATTCATTGGGATGGGAATGGCACCGGGAATTGATTGGGGTGGGAATGGCATTGGGAATTCATTGGGGTGGGAATGGCAGCGGGAATTCATTGGGATGGGAATGGCAGCGGCAATTCATTCGGGTGGGAATGGCACCGGGAGTTCCTGTAACCTCTGTTTGGGTGGGAAAGGTGACGAGAATTCCCGGGCCCTGTTCTGTTGGGAGTGGCACCGGGAATTTCTGCAATTCCTGTTTGGCTGGGAATGGCACCGGGAATTCCTGGCTCTGTTCAGGTGGGAATGGCACCGCTGCGGGAATTTCTGGCCCCTGTTTGGATGGGAATGGCAGCGAGAATTTATTGGGGTGGGAATGGCACCGGAAATTCATCGGGGTAGGAAAGGCAGTGGGAATTCCCGACCCCTGTTCAGTGGGAATGGCACCAGGAATTCATTGGGGTGGGAATGGCAGCAGGAATTCATTGGGGTAGGAAATTACACCGGGAATTCATTGGGGTGGGAATGGTGACGGGAATTCATTCGGATGGGAATGGCAGCGGGATTTCATTGGGGTGGAAATGGCACCGGGAATTCATTGGGATGGGAATGACACCGGGAATTCCCACAACCTCTGTTTGGGTGGGAATGGTGACGAGAATTCCCGGGCCCTGTTCTGTTGGGAATGGCACAGGGAATTTCTGCAATCCCTGTTCGAGTGGGAATGGCACCGGGAATTCATTGGGGTGGGAATGGCACAGGGAATTCATTGGGTTGGGAATGACACCGGGAATTCAACAGAAATCCCGCTTGGAAGTTCCCCGGAAAAAAACCCGTTTAGAATTTCCTGGGAAAACCTGCTTGGAATTTCCTGGAAAAAAAACTGCTTGGAATTCTCGACTCCAGCCTGCCGCCAAC
>NW_026624368.1:77320-78258 GCF_030028575.1 Malurus melanocephalus
GGCTGGAATTCTGCCAATTAACGGCTGGAATTCTGCCAATTAACGATGGGATCCCGCCAATTAACGCCGTGCTGGAATTGCCCCAAACAGCCCCAATAAAAAAGGGGAGGGAAATAAACGGGGATACGGAGCCTCGAAAATCCCTTCAGRAATTTATTTTTGGATTCTTTTCTTTCCCCTGATCCCTCGGGCTCATCCACGTGTTCCCGTTCCAAATGGAAAAGCGGGATAAATGAATATTTGGGAGCAATAAAAGGCCTTTCCTCCGGAATTGGAGTCCAAATTAACAATTAGCGGGTGCTGTTAATGAGGCTCTGCCTCGACGCTTCCATTTAATGTTCCCTCTTTTATCTCTGAGGCTCCAGGTTGGGATTTTCCTCCAGGATTTTCCTTCTGGGTTGGGTTTTTCCTCTTTGTTTCTAATTTAGCAGAGCGGGGATCCCTTTCCTGGCGGGATTTTTTTTTATTTTTTCCCATTTTTAACTCAGATCCCATTAATCCCCTCCATTCCAGCTCCGAAATTCCATTTATTCCCATCAGCAGCACCGAGGACAAGCGGAGAAATCCCAGAACATCCCCTCGGTTAATAAAATAAAAATTTAAAAAATCGGGATTTGGTTCCCTTTTCCTCCTCTCCAACAACCACAGTAATTTAATGGAAAAACCGCCGTGATGCCAATTTATTCCAACCCCTCTTCCCYTGGAATTTAAAATACTCCCAGCGCTGCCTTTCCCCAGGAGAAGGATGGGAATAAATCCCGGGAGCCGGCCATAAATCAAAAATTAATCTTCCCAAAGCGCAGGGCCTGTCCCGATCCCTCAAATAACAAAACAGCGGGAATTTATCACGGGAATTGGTGCCGGGGGATGCCGGGGGTGGGGATGGATGGGGATGGAAAGGCAAGGGGAAAAACAGGGGGAAAAAATCAGGGGGAAAA
>NW_026624368.1:79319-81016 GCF_030028575.1 Malurus melanocephalus
GGTTTTGGAATCCTCCGGAGCGTTTGGGGGCAGCTCGGATATTTCTCCCTCAAATTCCCCTTTTTTTGGTGATTTTGGGTGAGGTGAGGACACAATCCATGCTGGAATTTTCCTCTCAGAATGCTGCAGGTCCTTCCCAGTGTATCCCATGGCAATCCCAGGAATTCCCGGGGCAAACACCTGAGCTCCATTATCCATGGAATAATTCATTATACATGGAATAATTCATTATCCATGGAATTCCCAGAGAATCCGTGGCTTCCCCTGGATCCCTCGAAATGTCCAAGGCGGGATTGGACGGGCTTGGAACACCCTGGGATAGTGGAAGTGTTGGGGATGGAACAGGATGAATTTTTGGGATCTTCCCACCCAAAAATTTTGGGATAACGCCATTCCAGCCCCGAAAAGTCTGGGAACGGATTCTGGATCAATCCCAGCAGCAACATTCCTGTGCTCCCATCCTGTTCCTTCTCACCTGAGATCTCAGGGAAACCCCAGCCAGGATCCCAACCCCATTCCCGGATTTGGGATAAGCAAATGGGGGATTTATTCCTCTCCCCGATCCTTTTAACAGCTCATTCCCCTCATTCCCCTTCCAGCCTTCCCAGGAACGCTCTGCTGAATTCCCGCACGGAATTATTATTCCGGGAAGGAGTGGGAGAGCGGCTCTAACGCAAAGCACAGGATCCTTAATCATCCCCCTCATTAGTTAATTGCTGGAGTCCGTTCCGAGGAGAACATGGAGCGCTAAATTTAGACGGAGCAACGGGATCTATTTCGGGGGATTGGCGCTCTCCCCGCCGCGGATTCCACCTCCCGCTCTTCCCCAGGGCGGAGCGGTGCCAGCCTCGCCTTCCGTGAGCTTTGGGAATCTGGGAATGCGGCAATGCCCGAAAAATTAGTGGAGTCGGGATCATGATGGATTCTGTGCTTGGTTTTTGGGGGAAAAACCCAATCTGTGTCTGGTTCCGACAGTGCCGTGTCCAAAGGGAGCTCTGGATGTGCCGGATCCTGCCCGGCGCTCCCCGTGGAAAAATCTATGGATTTGTTTTCCTCGATTTCCGGGGTTCCAGACCAGCAGAATTCCTGGTTCTCCTCATTCCCTGGTCCTCATTTTTAGAGGCTTTTTCCGAGCCCTCCTGGTGGAATTCAGATGGAGCTCCTGAAGTAGAGATGGGATCTCCCACTTCAATTCCTGATTCCCATTGTCCTCCAGAAACAGGGATGGGATTTTCCACCTCAATCCCTGATTCTCGTGGTCCTCCAGGAGCAGGGATGGGATTTTCAGCTCCAATTCCTGATTCCCGTTGTCCTCCAGGAGCAGGGATGGGATCTCCCATCTCAATCCCTGATTTTTCCATGATCTTACAAGAGCAGGGATGGGATTTCCAGCTCCAATTCTTGATTCCCAGTAGCAGGATTAGGATCTCCCACACAGATCCCTGATTCCCTTGATGCTCCAGGAGCAGGGTTGGGATTTCCAGCTCCAATCCCCGATTCCCAACAACAAAGTTGGGATTTCCAACCTCAGTCCCTGATTCCCAACTCCAATCCCTGATCCCAGCAGGAGGACTGGGATCTCTATCTCAATCCCCAATTCCCAGCAGGATCGGGATCTGCACCTCAATCCCCGATTCCCAGCAGGATTGGGATCTCCACCTCAATCCCTGATTCCCAGCAGGATTGGGATCTCCACC
>NW_026624368.1:84086-86186 GCF_030028575.1 Malurus melanocephalus
AATAAAATACAAATAAAATCGAAATAAAACCCAAATAAAATACAAATAATATCCAAATAAAATCCAAATAAAAGCAGACAGATTGTTTTTTCTAGGAGGGAGCATTGCCCCTTAGCCAACACCCATTTCCAGGGGCATCCCAGGATTTGTCACCACCTGGGATAAAGCAAAGGGAGAAAAAATATCCTGGGATAAACCCCAGATTCGGGAATTGTTAAATGACCCTGCCATGAACGCTGCTGACGCCGCAGGATTTTAATTCCATTTGTGTCTGGCAATGAAAGAAACAAATTCCGCTCCAAAATTCCAGCCCCTCATACTCCAGGCAGCATTCCCAGCCTTTCCCAAGCTTTTTCCTTCCTGGGTGATGTTTTTTTTTAGGAAGTTTTGTTCCCTCTGGATCAATCTTCTGCCTGGGGATTGGGAGTGTGGGCGTGGGAGACGGCAGAGAGAGGGAGGGAGATGAAATTCCTGCGAGGCAAAGCTCGTTCCATAAAAAAAATCCCACGTTATCCATAAATAAAAATGTTATCTGTAAAATAAACCCGTGTTATCCATAAAAAAAAACCGTGTTACCCATTAAAAAACCCTCATTTTCCATTTAAAACCCCACATTATCCGTAAAAAACACTGTTATCCATAAAAAACCCATGTTATCCATAAAAAAACCCATGTTATACAAAAAAAAAACACACGTTATACAAAAAAACCCCAGTGTTATCCATTCAAAAAGAACCCAAGTTATCCATTCAAGCCCCCCATGTTACCCATTAAAAAAAACCCACCTTATCCACAAAAAAACCCCACATTTTCCATAAAAACCCTCATATTATCCATAAAAATATCCCATGTTATCCATAAAAACCCCCCACACTATCCATTAAAAACCCCACTTGTTTTCCATTAAAAAACCCACATTATCCATAAAAACTCCCATTTTATCCGTTAAAAAATTCCCATGTTATCCATGAAAAACTCCACTTGTTTTCCATTAAAAAAACCCACATTATCAAAAAAAGATCACGTCATCCACAAAAACTCCCATGCTATCCATTAAAAAATTCCCATGTTATCCATGAAAAAACCCACATTTTCCATTAAAAAACACAGATCATCCATTAAAAAAACCTATGCCATCCATGAAAACTACCATTTTATCCATTTTATCCATAAAAAACCCCACTTGTTTTCCATAAAAAACCTCACATTTTCCACAAAAAAAAACCCCATGTTATCCACTAAAAAATCCCCAAGTTATCCGTAAAAAAAAGTTCCATTTTATCCATACAAAAAACACATTATCCATTAAAAAAACCCTATAACCAGGGAGACCCCATCAGGAGTGTTTACCCCAGGAATTGCTTCCCAAGGGGGAATTTAAAGATTTCTGGGAATGGGGAAAGGATGAACAGAACAGCTCCTGCCACATTCCCAAACGCCAATCCCATTTGGGTTCTAACTCTGGTTATTCCGGGGTTTTTATGGGATCAGCCCTGATTTATGGGAAGGTTTTATGGCGGCCATAAAGCAGCCCCAAAGCAGGGGATAAAGGAAACCAAGGAACATTTCCCATTCCTGGATCCCGGGAAGGGCCCCCCAGAGGGGTCTTTTCCATGGGAATAACCAAGAAATGGGAATTTGGGGGCACTGATTTAATTTGGGATCAGGGTGGAAAAACGGGATTTGGGATTCTTGAAGGGATGTGAAAATGGGGAATTCTTGGATCGGCTTGGAATTTGTGGGAAGAGGGAGAAGGACAGCTCTGGATTAGGGGATTCCAATTTGGGAAAACTGATGGAATCCCATTCCCAYTCCCATCCCYGCCACRGRARTGACCTTGGCTCGCCCCRAATTTATGGAAATCCCAAAATCGATGGAGGTGGAAATGTCGCTATTGATGGAAAATTTCCCAGCTCCAGCACGAGCCTGGGTTTGTGTCCGTGCTGGAGAATTCCCCATATCCACCCCTCCATGGCCTCGGGAATATCCCCTTTTCCTCCTGGATCCTTTCCCTGTTTTTTGGGGGATTTTGGGGTCATCTCCAGGCGGTTTTTATCATGCACGGGAAACAATCCCAAAACAAACCCTAAAAGGGTCATT
>NW_026624368.1:87127-88542 GCF_030028575.1 Malurus melanocephalus
TGCCCCGGGAGGGACCGGAGCAGCCGAGGCCGTTCTGCCCCGGGGATGCTCCGCGAAGCCCCGGGGCGCTGCTGAAATCCATCCCCGATGCCATGAAGGGTCTGCGGAAAGGCTCCCCGGGCACACGGGCAGGGCTCGGTGCCTCCGCGGCGCTCCGGAGTCTCGTTCCTCCGTCCCTCCCGGGAAAGAGCCGAACCCCCGGCTCCGCTCGGGAAATGGGGACTCGATGGCCGCTGTCACYCCCCGGCGCCCCGGGGCACCAGCGGGGATGGGAAAGGATTTTCTGGGAAGCAAAAAAAAAGCTGGGAATGCTCTGCTGCCCCTACCCCAAATCCTGCCCGTGTCTGAGCCCCACGGCTGTGACTGACAGATCTCTGTCCCCACGTCACTGTGGGTGTCGGGATGAGTGGGAGGTCTCGGTCCCCATGGCTGCAATGGGTGACACAGCTGGGACCCCAAATCTCTCCGGATTAGGAGCGGGTTTTCCCCCAGGTTTTCCCAAGGTTAAGAGTCCCTGAACATCCGGTTTTTTAGGGGAAATGAGCCGCCGGCAGCGCGTCCCGCTTGGGGAGCGAGCTGCAAACCCCTCSGGGTGTCAGCGCTGTCCCCTTGGGGCGGGCGGGGGAGACAAGGAGCTGGCGGGGCCACRCGAGGCCGGATCTTTCCAAAGGCCCAGAAATCAGAAATCCTGGCGGCCAGGAGAGGATTTGGAACACGAATCCGCCCCACCGAGTGCCCCCCTCTCCTCCTCTGCTCTCCTTTCCCACCGCGGAGCCCCCGGGCTGGGCGACCCCCGCCCGCGGGGAGGGCACGGCGGTGGCGCAGCGGGAGCGGGGATGCGCTGCGGATGCCGAGCGGGGGCTGAGCATTCCCGGGAGCTTTCGATCCCTCGGGAACATCCCCCCATCCCCCTCCCGAGGGCCCGGGGGTGCTGCCGGAGCCGCAGGGGTTAAGGCGCAGCCGGCAGGAGCTGCTTCGGGTGGGTGGCACGTCGTGGCGACGAGGCTGGAGCGAGGAGGAGGAGGATTGGGGAAGGGAGGGGAGGGGGAGGAGGAGGAGGGAGGAGGAGGAAGAGGAGGGAGGAGGGGAGCGCTCGCAGGCAGCGGGGACTGCGCGGCTGCGAGCGGAGGGTGAAGGGCTCTGTCCCCCCAGCCCTGAGGGTCAGCGCGGCCGGAGGGTCCCGCTGGCCCCGTCCCCGCCCTAAGGGACAAGGACAGACCCCCGCAGCGGTGACAGAGCCAAAGCTCGCCCGGCCCTTTGTCTGCCAGCCCAGCCCGATGCGCGGGCAGCTGCGGCGGGGGGCGACAGGCGGTGACAGCGGCGCCGGGGGACGGGGACAGACTCCGAGGGTGAGTGGGGGGCCAAGCCCGAGCTTTGGGGGTGACTTTGGGGGGGCTCCAGCGCGCTGCAGCACC
>NW_026624369.1:0-1761 GCF_030028575.1 Malurus melanocephalus
TGTGAGCGCACACGCTGTAGATCCCCCGCCCTCCCTGCCTTGCTCCTCCCGAGGCAGCAGCAGCAGCAGAGGATGGAGATTTCAGTTCCAAAGGCAGGTGTTTCTGGAGCTCTCCCCTCTCCTCCCAGCCTCTCCTCTCCCTGCAGTGACGGGTCCGGGGCGCGGTGCAGCGAACCCTCCCCGCATCCCCATGGACAGAACAGGACACAACCATCACGGGCTGCCTTCCAGTGGCTGTTCCTGTGCACAGTCTGCTGACTTGGGCTCTTGTAAACAAGGAGAAACCCAAATTGCTTCTAAGATAAACATGCAAATCAGAGGCAGACGCATCTATTTACTGGGTAGCGTGCAGGCTGCGCTCACCCCGCGCACAGCCCGGCTCTGTGCTGGACGTGTCCCCGCTTCCACAAGAGCCTGCCCGGCTTCCCAAAGCTCCCCGGCTCTGAGCTGGACGTGTCCCCGCTTCCACAAGAGCCTGCCTGGCTTCCCAAAGCTCCCCGGCTCTGTGCTGGACGTGTCCCTGTTCCTGCGCTTCCCACAAGAGCCTGCCCGGCTTCCCAAAGCTCCCCGGCTCTGTGCTGGACGTGTCCCCGCTTCCCCAAGAGCCTGCCCGGCTTCCCAAAGCTCCCCGGCTCTGTGCTGGACGTGTCCCGGCTCCAGGGCTTCCCCAAGAGCCTGCCCGGCTTCCCAAAGCTCCCCTGCTCCTGTCCCGTCCCTGCCCTCTGCTCTGGGACAGTCTCAAGGGCTCCGTTTGCCATCGCTGCTCTCCTCCCTCCGTGAGCTCGCTGAGAGGTGGGAAATGACTCTTGGAAAATGAGGTTTTGAAGAAAGGARTTCATTTAATGGGAATCGGTAAAATTGCATGGAATCAGAAACTGTCCTGTTGCTTTTCCATAAAGCCAAGGTGTTCCTGGGAAATGAGAGCCCTGRTTCAGTTTCTAATGAAATTTATGCTAGACAGTGCTTTAGCTAATACTTAATTTTTCACCATTTCATGTGGCATTGGAAAAGCTATTTGATCATGACTTGATATTAAAAGGGAAATTTTTGGAATTGCCATTCTCAGGCAAATCAATATTTTTGTGCTCTGAATTAAAACAGCTGTTTGAAACATTGGAAGTTCCCACTGTGTGGAAATCAGGGTTGCACCAATACCATTTTAAACCAGTTTTAAATGAGATTAATAGAAGCTAGGGTTAATTAAAATCAGTGTCACAGCTTTACATGGGAGAAGGATGTCTGTGCAAGCAGCTCCGGTGATGCAGTGAGCATCCAGGTGTGAGAAACTCAGCGAGTCCACAACACAGAGAGCACTGCAGGAGGCTGCATCGCTGCTCTCATTAATGCAGAGTTTGTGGTGAAAACTCGAGGATCCCAGACCTTTCCAGAAGTTTGTAGCTCCTCGTTTGGTGGCAGAGCTGGGTGCAAAGAGGAGCCCGGGTGGACACAGAGCCAGGGTCAGGAGGAGCTCTGGCTGAACACAGCTCCCTGAGTCCTTAGTGCGATGGCTTCAGGGTCCAGGGATGCTCCTCCAACCCAAAGGGTCTCAGCAACGGCAGCAACTCAGCTCTGACACCCCAGGTAAATGGGTTTGCAGCTGCAGAGTTTGCTTTTCCCGGCACAGCTGATCCCTACCAAATGTGGGGTGTGCTCAGCTGGGGTGAGGCACCCTGGACACCTGAAATCCCTGAACCCAGCCATGTCACCCGAAATCCCTGAACCCAGCCATGTCACCTGAAATCCCTGAACCCAGCCATGTCA
>NW_026624369.1:2101-4924 GCF_030028575.1 Malurus melanocephalus
CTGAAATCCCTGAACCCAGCCATGTCAGCTGAAATCCCTGAACCCAGCCATGTCAGCTGCTCCTGGGGGCTCTGGACAGTCTCTGCTCCTGAGGCTGAGATGAGAACATCATCTGGTTTCTTGGTGGCATCAGAGGCTGTTGGAGTCCATCCCCTGGGAAAAGTGATTCACTTCCCCACTGTCTCTAACAGCTTTGTCAGCCCTGAAGGATCAGCTCAGGACCCAAACCATCCTGGCTTCTGGTCTCTTCCATGCACTGAGTCCTCGTGAAATCTGTATTTTGGTGGGAGGCTGGACAGCCCTAGGCAGACACCTCGTGCAGATAGGATCAACTCCAACATCCCATTGCTAAAATGCAAATTCCATCGTGCCTGGCAGCATTTCACCTCCTTGAGTTCTTTGCATACTTCCCAAGGATGCTGCACCTTCCTTCCCCTGCTCTGGCAGACAATTTACAGCCAACTGCCAAGCACTTTGGGTTGCAAGGTGCTACAGACATCTGAGATATTATTTTAGTATTACAAACCCTGAGTATTTTATTAAGCCCCACTGGGAACAGGGCCATCCTGGCCTGCTGGAATTGTTAACGCCTTAGAATGATTAATAGTCCTAATTTCCTCACTTAGAGCCACTACTCTGCATGTTGAGAGTGTTAGTCTCACTTCAATAATTTTTAATATCATAATGCTGAGCCACTAGCAGTGCCCCTCGAGGGATGTATTCTTTATTTTCTGCACCATTATCTTTCTTGTGCRTCTCCCTTTTAACAGTGTCTGCTTTCCCATCCCGGTTAGAGCCCTCTCTCTGTGGTTTTCCTGCAGTTTCTGTGGGGAGGACAGAACACTGTGAAACCCTGTGAAACACTGTGAAACCCTGTGGTCCTGGGGAGATGGAGCAGATCGGTGTGGCTCTGTGTTCCCTGGGTGGATGTGGGAGGGTTTGCATGAGAGTGACCTGAAAATTGAGGTCTGGAAACTTTGCCCAGCGCKGGGTGAAAGCTGTTCCTCAGGGACGTTGCTGGTGATGCGTGAGTATAAAATAATTGCTCATTACAAATATGCCTTACCCTTAAGAATCAATTTTTTTTCCTCCCCAAATCTCAAAGTCCTTCACTAAGAGATGGGGAGGTCAGACACTCTTTGGAAGTAAAGCTGGGTGYACACTTCTCTTTCCATGGCACATCCTGTGTGTTGATGTGAGCTGCTCTGAGCAGAGGCTGTGTGTTTCCATGGGATCTGGCCCAGCACAGAGCTCCTCATGGCGCTGCTGAAATCACTATTGGTAATRGTAAAAGCTGATGAGTTTGGAAGAGCACAAGGATTTTTTCCCTTCTGCATTTCTTTCTAAGAAATATTTCCTATAGGTGAAAGTGACCCTAATGAAAAATGGACTAAGCAGCACAGTTAGGATTATTATAACGGTGCAGAGTGACTGAGAGAACCCATCTGTTCCACCCACCCCAACTGAGAACACCAGSGCTGCTGAAAAGGCCATGGGGTTCATTCTCCATCAGTCTGACATTACTTTAAAACTTATTTTTCACAGCAGGGCTGCCTGGACAGCCAGAGCTGCAGAGCGCCTCAGGATAAAGACTTCCTGGTCACTGACCCTGCTTTTATTGCCCTGCAAAGTGCTCTGCAACACGAGCGGAACGGACAAACCCCGCACATCTCCGTGTCCCAAGTGCTGCACGTCCTCTCCCCTCTGAGGTGGCGAGTTCCCCTGGTACCTGGTGCCCTGTCCCTGCCCAAGGCACAGGGGTTGGGGTTAGATGCTTTAGGGTGCCTTCCAACACATTCTGTGTTTCTCTGATTCTGTATCTGCTTGCAACAGAGCCGAGACTGAATAGGTGATGAGCTGCTCTGCAGCAGGGGCACTGGTGGGAATGGTTCATCCACGGCACAGGATGGCACCACAGCTATGGACACACAGCCCTTGGAGTGACATACAGCCTTTGGAGTCCCCACACAGCCTTTGGAGTCCCCACACAGCCTTTGGAGTCCCCACACAGCCTTTGGAGTCCCCACACAGCCTTCGCAGTCCCACACAGCCTTTGGAGTCCCCACACAGCCCTTGGAGTCCCCACACAGCCCTTGGAGTCCCCACACAGCCTTTGGGGTCCCCACACAGCCTTTGGGGTCCCCACACAGCCTTTGGGGTCCCCACACAGCCTTTGGAGTCCCCACACAGCCTTTGGGGTCCCCATACAGCCCTGCCCTGTGCAGCAAACCCCTGTGCGACTGCTGTGGGACTGCTGTGGGACTGCTGTGGGGACTGCTGTGGGGATTACTATGGGACTGCTGTGGGACTGCTGTGGGGATTGCTGTGGGACTGCTGTGGGGATTGCTGTGGGACTGCTGTGGGTCTGCTGTGGGATTGCTGTGGGGATTGCTATGGGACTGCTGTGGGGACTGCTGTGGGTCTGCTGTGGGATTGCTGTGGGTCTGCTGTGGGACTGCTGTGGGTCTGCTGTGGGATTGCTGTGGGTCTGCTGTGGGACTGCTGTGGGATTGCTGTGGGACTGCTGTGGGACTGCTGTGGGACTGCTGTGGGATTGCTGTGGGACTGCTGTGGGACTGCTGTGGGACTGCTGTGGGATTGCTGTGGGACTGCTGTGGGTCTGCCCTGCTGAGACTGGCACGGAGGGGAGCAGCCCCAGAGGGTTACACGGCGGGCTGTGGAGCTCCTCCATGCAGCTGTCTTTCCCTTGGCTTAATTTCAAACATTCCTATTTATGCTATTTCCCCTCCCACACACCTCAACACGATGCCTGTTTAAACGAGCCTCTCTCCTATTTCCTCTATCCTATACCCACTCATATGC
>NW_026624369.1:5853-10334 GCF_030028575.1 Malurus melanocephalus
GACTCTGGACTGGCCATCTCTCCAAATCCCCATCTGGCCATCACATCCCGGGCTGCAGTAGCTCTCCTGGAACCCCCATGAATGCTGCCTGACTCTGGACTGGTCATCTCTCCAAATCCCTGTCTGGCCATCACATCCCGGGCTGCAGTGGCTCTCCTGGAAACCCCAAATGCTGCCAGCACCATGGGCAGCCCCATGTGGTTGCCAGGCTCCCACACGCTCTCCAACCCACACCCAAACTCGCCATCCTCTTCTTCCCACAGATTTGTTTTATCTCTTTGGGAGCCTGATGCCTCCCATCTGTTCCAATGCCAGATGAAATTAAATATTTGCAGTTTCCAAGGGCTGTGGTTAGCAATAAACAAGTTAGCTAACACGGATTTGGTGTGCTGGGGAGCTGGGGGGGTTTCTGTGGGTTGCAGGAGAGTGGATGTGTGTGAGGGTGGGATGCAGAGGGTGTATAGGGATTTGTGTACATTTTCCTTCAACCAAACCTTTAATTTTAGAATGGCTTTCCACACCAGAACAGCTCGCCAGGCTCTCAACAGTGAGTAAACTCTACTTAGTTATTTACACCAAGTTTGTTTATTGCACAGTTTATGTTTATAAGCAACATTTGTCTAATCTCCCAATCTTTCCAAAGGAATTTCAGGGGCCGCTTTTGGGGCCTGACGGCCTCTCCCAGTGCGGGGCACAGCCCTGGCAGCCACCAGACCCCAGATGATGCTGTTCTCCCTACCCGAGTGCACGCAAGTGTAAACGGGATTTAGGGATTTTCCCGTTGCATTCCTTCTTAATTTCTGTCTGTGTTTCAGCTGGTATTTGTTGCTAAGGAACACTTGAGAGTTTGGAAGCATTTCTGCGAGGGTGCTGCTCCCCACAGGCACGGCCATCCCGCTGTCACTGTTGGTCACAGCGGCCCCAGCGCCCAGCACAGTGACCCAAAGCACATTGTCCCCAAGCTGTCCCCTGTGCTCTGAGCACACGCACACGCACACGCACACGCTCGTTCATTTCGATGCCAAAATTCACCAATTCCTGGCGTTTCTGGGAGGCGGTCGGGCCATGCCTGATGTCACTGAAAATTAATAATTTGCAGTTGTTTAGAAGAAACATTTGGTTGATATTTCCTTTCCATGTACTGTGATCAGAGGGGACCCAGTTTTTCCTATTAAACTWCTTAAAAAGTTGACTCTGAAAATGAGAAACATTTCCGCTAGTTCCACAAGTTTATTGTGTGTGAATCCCTAGAAGAATTTGGCAATAATAATTAAAATAAGGAATGATGATGCACAACCAAATGTATTTACAGTAATATCAGTGGTGCTAAAGATATGCTTGCAAACCTATGCAAATTACTGAATAATTTTTTCCCAAACCACAGCTGGTTGAAACAATTTTCAGTAAAGCACAATTTCATCTAAACACGCTGTTTTATCAGTACTGACATGCCCAGCACAACAGTGCTCACTTCAATTTAAGCTTTTCTTAGGAATGTCCTGCTTTCCAGAAGAAAAAGTTCAATTGAAAGTGTGAATCTAAACAGTTTAATATATTCTAATTGTTTTTTTGTTTCAAATGTCACGTATTTAAGGTCCTTGCGACCAATTCTGCTTGGCAAAAATGTCCCAAGGCATCGTGCCTGCCGGCAGCGCGGCTGTGGGGCTGCGAGAGGGGCTGCCCCAGCCCCACACAACCCCAGCACTCCTCTCCTCTCCTCTCTCCTCTCCCCAGCTGCGGATCGCTCTGCAAGCTGAGAACACAAACTGCTGKGGGAGCTAAATGTAGCTTCCTCCAAACAAGCCACAGCTACCGAGGCTTTAAACGTGGCTGGTTTTCCTCCCCTTGCTGGGAAGCGACATGCGCTTGGAATGAGGGCAGACCGCGTTGTGGGGAGAAGTGGGGTACAACAGCAAGGGAAATAAGTGGTTTCCAAACTCCTCCTAGAGAAGGAATTTTCACCCTTTAGGCAGCATCCACGTGTGTTACCAGAACTGCCCATCTCCGGGCAGATGATGCTGTGACTACTCCATTCCTCCCTTTTTTCCGGCCACATTATCCCACGCACCCACTCCTCAGCTCTAACAAGCCTCTCCTGCCTCCTCGATAATGGAAATAATCCATCTTCTGCACTGTCCCTTCCTTCCTCCCGCCTCCCTTGCTCAGCGTTTTTCATTTGAGCAGTCTCTCCTTGCCCACAGAAGCTGTCCTGCCYTCACCTGCCCTGCTGGATTGGGGCAGAGCTGCCTCTGGAAGCCACCTCAGTGCTTGTATCAACCTGAGACTCCCCAGCAGTGACTCATTCTCTTCCCCAGTGATTTCAGTTCCCCTCGACCGTCCAGGCTGCAGAAAAGCTCCCCTAGGCATGCTTGTGAAMTGCCTTGCTCTTTCTACTTTCCGTTTGCCCACCAAAGCCTTTTCTGCTCTCTTGAAGAAGTTGCTTTTGTGCTTGGCTGCCACCAGCTKCCTGAGCAGCACGTCCCCTGCACTCCCCACTCCCCCCGAGCCCCGCAGCTTTCCCACCCACCTTCCTCACCCTGGAATCGTTCTTCTCGGGATGCCAGCCCGGACTGCCACACGCCCAGACGCGCTCTCAAACACCGGGAATACTTGTGCTGCCGGCAGGACTATGAAGTGCTCCCTGGCCCTTACAGAGCGCTCCACAGTAGCTGAGAAATTCCAGAAACTACCGTTTTCTTTCAGTGGCAGATGGGTTGAATTTGATTAAGTTTTGCCTCATCCACCGTGATCTGCTAATGATGATGAAATTGGCATGGAAAACGTTGTTTTCCACAAGATTAGAGAGGGCTTTTATAGGGTGGGGGACATTAAAAACTTTTCTGCAGCCAACTGTTTTTTTTCTCCACTGTTGCTGAACTACTGAAGCAGCACTTGGAAAACTTCACAATCCTTGTTTTCCTAATCACAGTCGTTCTGCATAGATGAATTTTCATTGTTACCGGGCAGGAGGACATTAATTTCCAAAAGGTTTTTGCTATGGCGTCATTTCTATCTGTTACAAAGCCTCCTCTTATCTGAAGGAAGGGGGGACATCAACTTCTTCCCGTCCCAGGAGTGAAATAATATAACTGCAGGCAACACGGCAGCCCGTAGCGATGGGAACTCAGCGGGATCGGGGTGGATCCGGGAGCCGCTGTTGCTTCCCCTGTCTAAACCGCACCGAGAGGCTCATCCCTGTACAGGGAGGGATGGCTTTCAGAGGGGTCACCGCGCCTGGGGTTCGGCTCCCCCACAGAATCAGAGATCCCCGCGGCAAATCCCGTTCTCAAGGAAAGAGCGGCGGCATTTTCGGGGCGCGGGGTGCCCGGGACCGCTGCGGTGACGGCGCCCCGGGGCCAGACCCGATACCGGCGCCGGGGCGGTTCCGCCTCCGCCGCTGCCTGCCGCTCTGTTCCGGAGCTCGGGACACCGCCGGAGCCGCAGGTGGAGCCGCGGGGAGCTCGCCCAGCCCCAGCCGGTCCCCGCCGGCTCCCACGGCCGCACGTCGGGCKCTGGGCACGGGCTGGGGCACTGCGGGCTCGCTGCGCTCCCCGGCGCTGCCCCTACCGCTCCTCGCTCTTCCCCGTCCCCGTTCCCGTCCCCGCACGCGTCCCCGTCCCGTCCCAGTTCCCGTTCGCGTTCTCATCCCTCTCTTCAGCCTCACTCCTATCTCCCTCCCCGTCTCCATCTCCATCCCGGTCCCTGGACCGCGCCCCACGGAGCTCCCGCCGGGGTGACCSGGGACGGTCGGGGCGGCGGCGCCGTCGGGGACTCACCACCACGAGGAGTCGGCGCGGGGCGTCAGGGCGAGCAGGAGGAGGACGAGGGGAAGGCAAAGCCGGGGGGCCGCGCCCGCCGTCCGAGGGAAGGCTCCGCACTCCGCACGCCCGGGGGCCACGGCAATCCCAGGAGACGCTTCCAGGCGGTTTGGGCTGAGCATATCTCTCCGGGGCGGGGTGCAGACGGAGAAATGACCGGGGAGGGGGGTCCTGCCCGCGCTCCCCTCGGGGCACCGCCTGTCACGGCCCCGCGGCGCGTCCTCCGGCTCCGCGCTGCTGAGCGAGCCCCGGCTGGGCCCCCGTGCCCAGGCTCATGCTGCTGCGGGGGGCGGCGGGGCCGGGCCGGGGGCGAGCGGAGCCTCCCCGCGGGCTTGCGGGGCGTTCAGCGGGGCCGGCACCCCCCGAGCGGCGCGGGGCGGGCGGCGAGGCCGGGCCGGGCCATGGAGGTCCTTGCGCGGAGGGCGAGGGCGCTCTGGGGATGGGAGCGCGGGGGCCGCGGCCAAATATTGCCGGCGCCCGCAGTGCTGCGGGCTCTCATTGGGCAGAGTCAGAGGCGCGGAGCCGCCGCTCCGGCCGGACCGACCCCCGCCTCCCCGAGGGCACGGCGGACATCCCCCTGCGGGCTCCTGCCCCCGCCGCCGCCCCGCACCGGGGCCGCTCCCTCCGCCGCACGGAGCCGCCGGCAGCGGCCGCCCCGTCGGG
>NW_026624369.1:11226-13379 GCF_030028575.1 Malurus melanocephalus
GGGCCCGCTCCGCCCGAGCTCGCCCCCGCCAGGTGTCACTGCAGGGTGGGAAACCGCAGCTGAGCCGCGCTCCGCGGAGCTCCGCGCCCCGCCGGGGCTGTGTCCGTGCCCCGGTGCGGACAGGAGCGGGCTGGGCACGGGGATCGGCGTGCCGGGAGCTGGTGGCTCCTGTGCGGGGCTGCCGGGAGGGTCCCAGCAATGGGGCGGAGGCGGTGCAGACCCACAGGTGCCCGGGGTAGCGCTCTGGGGGACCGGGACACAGGGGAATGCACTCATTGGGATAGYGACAGCGAGAGCCCCATCTGGTATCAGTGTCCCAGCCCAGGCACAGCCTTTKCTCTGGTTTGGCGAGGGTTCTCCCTCCTTTCTGTGCCCGTGTCACCTGTGGGACTGGGAGAGCTAGTGGATAGGATGCTCTGGCCGCTCAGCTTTCCTCCCTTCACTGCCCTACAACGGTTCGCTGACAGCTGGTGAAGACCAATCTTATCTGGGAGTTCCTTCTTCCCCATGTGGTCCCTGTCTGGCTGGTCTTTCCAGACCATGGAGGTGAGCAGGCATTTTGGTAACCTCTCATCGACAGCACTTTCCTGATGTATCTAATTATTTACTGGGATTGTAATCCCTATTACCCATCCAAGTCCTTTCTGCATTGCCAGAGCCCTCAGCTGCCCTCTCCCCTCCACCCAGCTCAGCTYATTCTGCTCTTTCCTTCCCATTCCTGTTGTTCAGATCAGAGAGTGACTTCCCCAGCCCGGGAGAAATGGGGACTAGAAGCTGCGGTTATAATCCAATTATACTTCGGAAAACTGCAGTGACAGAAAGCTGGTGCTGGTGGGGTGCTGTCCTTTTGTCCGAGAGCCCACACAGAATATTGCATTACAGCTTATCCCTAAAGTGGTGGCACTGAAAAGGCTGATATTTATAGATTGTGGAAGGCTGTGGATTTGTTTAGRAGCAGGCAGCACGCTGGAGGCTCTGCTGTGCCCCTTTTGTGGGCTTTTCTCTATTACTGGGTTGTTTCAGACAAAGACAGGAGCCTGAGTACTCTGTATCCTGCTCTCATAGGGAGGAGGTGACAAGCCTGACATCCATATATACAGGACTGGGCTGTGAATATACAGGACTGGGCTGTGAAGTGCTGGGCAGGAGAATTGTGGCTCGGGATGAAACTCCCGATGAGGGCAAGAGGCAGCAGGACAGTGCCACCCTGGAGGGGAGGGTGATGGGTGTCTGCACGAGGGATCACAGCTGGACTTTGGTGTTGAAGTGAAATGCTCAGGCTGGGCATCAGAGCTTTGCACCCAGGATACTGAATTTCTGTCAGCCTGGTGGCTTATTTGATGCTCTTCTCCWTAAAACCCAACCAACAACCCGTGGACTGTCCCCTGGGTTTGTACCAGGTTTGCACGGGTTTGCAGCTGGGTTTGTGTCAGGCTCTCCCTGTGCTGGGCAGGRAGGAGGCCAGGGGAACTCTCACTCCTCTGGGCAGAGCCTGGCGTTTGATCTTCCATTCAAATYAGCAGCTCAGGGTGTCTGGGTGCTTCGTCCACATGAGCTGTGGTGAGTAAATAAACAAGGMTCTGCTTTGAAAGGCTTTCACGATTCATTAACTTCAAAGGAATGGGCTCTCTATTTTCCTAGCAGGTCGGTCACTCCACAGACGTTTCGGGTGCTGAAGGTGGTGATTGCTCACGCCGGGACGCTGCGGCAGGGCGGTCACACAGCGAGCTGTGGTGAGCAGAGGGAAGGCCATGGTCAGTGCTGTGCCTAAGGACAGAACAGGGTCAGGAAATGCACGGGCCAGACTGGTCTGGAGCATTCCCTGTCCCAAAGAGCTCCTCATAGGTGACAAGCAGCCTGAAGTGCTCGAGGCATCGTCAGACAGAGTTTGCAAACCAGGGATGGGTGCCAGATCCACCCTGCTCTGCAGAAATGCCCCCATCTTTCCATGGAGATGAAGGCAGGGTGATCTGCCTGCCCCTGCCCTCTCCAGCTCTCTCTTCTGCTTTGATTGTGCAGGCACAGTGCTGGAGGGAGCAGAGGTGGCGGAGGGATTGCTGCTGTGTGTCCAAAATGCCCATGCTGGGCACTGCTAGAGAGCTCACCCTTCATGTGGCAGCCCCAGGAACAACGGAGAGCCTTGGATAATCACA
>NW_026624369.1:13957-20385 GCF_030028575.1 Malurus melanocephalus
CTGGGACAATCCTCAGTGCCAGGCTGGCTCACTTCATGGGAAACCCTTTTTCTGAGGGAACAGAGACCTATTTTGAACACCTTTATTGGGGATTTATTTTGGGATGGGCAGTGCAGCTCAGTCAGGCTCCTGACCTTGTGCAGAAGGGAGCAGTGAGGGGCTGTGTGGCACTGGGACCGCACTGTCGGTGGCCAGGCAGGAATGGAGCTGATGGGTTACACACATCCTCCCGTCCTGTGTGTGCCCACTGGATGTGAGCAGCTCCTGCCTGGCAAACACGGGAAGTGATCAGGCTGCAGGTTCAGCTGCAAACAGGAGCAAAGGTCAAATAGTGAAATTAAAACCTGGGTTTTTAACCAGGAGTTTTTGTSCCTTCCTGGAGGCCTTTGCTGGGTGTGGTGCACTGTGAAGAGCTGGTTTCCCATGACAAGATCCAYTCTGTATTACTGTGGCATCACCTTGGACCTGGCTCCATCCCTCTGTTCTGTGCCCAGACCAACAGGCTTCTCCAGGAGCAGCTCATGCAGCACCAGCTTCAGACGGGTGGCTGCAAATCAGCTGCGTTACTCATAAAAGTCGTGGAAGGCCAGCAATGGTGCAATAACACCTAAAAATCCCCCGAGTGCTCCGAGCAGCCCCGGTTTCCGTCATCCTCCCCCGGCATCTGTGATTGTGTGTGGAGAGCAGGGGAAAAAGGACCATAAATCCTGCGGGCTCCGCGCTCGGCCGGGCTGTCTGGGCTGTCATCGGCACATCAGCCAGGGCTGACACTTGACAGGCYTGTGGAAAAACACGGGGTGACATCACGCAGAGACACCGGCTCACTGATTAATCTCCGAGGTCAGGGCTGCTGTGTTTATAACCGGGGAAGGGTTTGAGGTGGGTTTTTACAGGAGTGCAGCAGGGGGGCTGTTCCTCATCCCGGAGCAGCCACCTTCCCGTGCTGCTGGGGACACCTCTGCCTCCTCCAGACACAGCTGAAATGGGGCTGAAATGGGGCTCAGCAGCACCAAAACCAAGCCTAAAGGAGCACTGGAGCCCTAAACAGCTGGAGGGATGTCCCACTGTGGCACTGCTATGCCATATCTCGATTCCAGCTGTTTTCTTTGCTCCTGGTGAGCTTTCTTACCCTCCCCAGCAGAAACAGCTCAGCTGCCTCCAAAACACAGCACATCAAACTTGAAATGTTTTGTGAAACTGTCAGGCTTTGGAGGAAAGGGAAGGTGGTCCCAGGGCAAAAACTTTCTGTTTCTTCAATTTCAAAACATTTCCCATTTCCAATGGCTGTTTGTTCTGCGGTTTTTAACATTTTCACTCTCCTTTATAATGCAAACAGATTATAAAATTACAGTTAAAATAATATATTTTGAGTTTATCAGCTGAAGCATTTCAAGCCATCCATTTCTCTAGGTTTTCTTTTACAGATAACCTGGAAAGCTTTGGGGTGGGTGATTCCGAATTGGAACAAAAACAGATTTCAAAATGTTTTGCAAAAGCAGAACTTCATCCCCGTTGCCAAGTGGGAAATGGCCAAGAAGGAAAAAAAAACCCTATCAGATACACCTCTAGCATTGTTTCTAWGTGGAGAATTTTTCCTGTGATTAATGAAAATGGGGAAATAGGGCCAAATCCTGCACATGCTTTAAGCACAAGGCTTGTACAAACATGCTGGTTGGGCTTTGGCTGGAATGACCAGGTTTAATTAGTTCTCCCYTATCTAGGGATGCGGGTTCTCGCTGTCAGTGCAAGGAGGGATTTATGTTTCCTTTTCCTCAGGAATATGATCAGTGTCTGAGTATTAAGAATAATCATTTCACTAATGTAAGGCAAATTTCTTCTCCGGCACTGCTGATAGTGAGGGGGACGCTGCGAGCCACGGATTGGGGTCAGATGGGTACTGACAGTGATGAGGATTTGATGCCATTGTCATGAACCCACTCTCAGCTCCTGGACACAGGAGTCACCTTCTGGAGCGTGGAGGTGACCAAATGGGCCAAGGTGACCCCACTGTCCTTGTGCTGCCTCGCCCTGAGCCTTGGGTTACACCATGGGACAAGAGGGTTATAAAGCTGTTAGAGAGTGTCCTGATGAGTGAACGGTGTCAAGGGGCCCTACAAGGAGTGGGTGACATTACCTGATTCCTTCAGCCGAGCGAGGAATTGCTCCTGGGCTGGTGGCATCACTGCAGCAGCTTTACTGATCAAAGTTCCCTTTTCTGCCCTTTGAAGGAGGTAAAGGCTGTGCTGCCCCAAACCTGATCCATCCTTGTTGCCTGCTCCCCATTGAAGCCCCAGTGTGATTGCTGAGTCCTGCTGAATCTCCACTGAACTGCTGGAGGTTTTACAGTTTAGCACGGTGGGGATTTTGGGAGGAGGAAGAAGGTGGAATGAGCGAGGAAGTGCGGAGAGCTCGAGCCTAACTCCAAACTAGGGCAGGAAAGGCACCGCACATAGCTCTAACCTTATCATCCAGGATGGGTTTTAAGTGCTTCTTTAGTGACTCATGGTCCCTGAATGGGTTTGAAGTGTCTGCCGGGGAGGAAAGGCCAGAGAGCTCAGATCAGATAACAGGTTATTACAAACTGCTGCGGGGCATCTGCCAGGGCAGCACCAGCGCTGGGGAGGCACAAAATCTGCTCCCTCATGTGTGATTCAGATGGGCAAGGGGTAGAGAACAAGGCTACTTTCTCCTCTTCTTTATCACAGCATCGCAGGATGGCTGGGGCTGGAAGGGACCTTGAGATCATCCTGTTCCTTCCACTCAATCCATGTGCTCCAAACTGGCTCAGAGGAATCTGGAGATGGAGCAAGGTTTAGACCCAGTCCTGGTCACTCTCCTTCCATGGGCACTCTTGGTGGCTCTTGCCACCTGCAGAAATTTCTGGTGAAGTTTGATGGTTCCCTTGTACCCTGGCTCCCAGAGTCGGGTGAGGATGGGGGAAATGCAGTCTGAAACACACATAACTGAGCAAAACCTGCTGTCAAAAGCCCTCTCTGTATTGTGCCTTACATGAAAGATACTGCTATGGTTCAGAGGTTAACTTTTATCTTAAGCTCAGCTAGAAGCTGAAGAGTTGTGGCATTTTTTAAAATATCAGAAAAATATTTTTAAAAAAGGACAAAACCTGATCTCTGCTACATTGGTATTAATGGGGAGAAATTTAATGATAGTCTGTAGAAGCTTCTGATTTACTCTTGTCTGAGATTGGACAGAAATAACCCAAAGAATCTCATTGCTGCTGCCCAGATTCAGCTGCACAGCAGAGAGCTATTAATGCTCTGTTTTCTTGCCTTTGGTCAATACATCTTGCAAGCAGGAGGAAGCTGGATTATGTCTGCRAGTGTCCCAATGTCATGCTATGTTGGATAATGAACTGTGGATAAATTGGATCAGCTTTTCAGCTTCCAGCCTCTCAGAAATCCAACAAGGAGTCAGGGCAGCAAGCTGTGCTTTCAGCCTTTGCTCTGATAACCTGTGTGCTGCTGTCAAGAGCTATTGTGGTGATTCCAGGCTGGAGCGGCTGAAAACCATTGTTAACCTGGAAAATGTACATCTCTGTTTGGCTGGGTGCTTCCCCATGCCTTAAAAACGTCTGCTGTGGTGCAGATCAGCTGTTGAAGGAAATGGAGATGTAATGAGAGTGGCGCTTGCTGAGCAGAATCCAGGCATTGTTTTGTCCTGGTTATTCAGCGTGCATGGAAGAGCATCTGGGCTCTCTGGAGGAATGTGAACACCCTGAGCTTGGACACCTATGGGTTTGTGTTTCCATGGAAATGGAAAGTTTGATCCAGAGTTATTAAAGATCATTGAAAGACCACTTGGTAGAGTTCTCACTTGGTGGCCCTCGACCCTGGCAGTGGAGAGGCCGTGGCAGCTCCTCTCCTGCCCCACTGCTGTGCTACGATGGGACCCTTTCCCTGCCAGAGCCCTGCAGGGTGTGTGCTCCCATCCCTGTGCTCCAGCCCTGTGCCCCCAGCCCTGTGCTCCCAGCCCTGAGCCCCCAGCCCTGTGCCCCCAGCCCTGCAGGGTGTGTGCTCCCAGCCCTGTGCCCCCAGCCCTGAGCCCCCAGCCCTGTGCCCCCAGCCCTGAGCCCCCAGCCCTGTGCCCCCAGCCCTGCAGGGTGTGTGCTCCCAGCCCTGTGCTCCCAGCCCTGAGCCCCCAGCCCTGTGCCCCCAGCCCTGAGCCCCCAGCCCTGTTCCCCCAGCCCTGTGCCCCCAGCCCTGCAGGGTGTGTGCTCCCAGCCCTGTGCTCCCAGCCCTGTGCTCCCAGCGGGCTCCAGTTCACTCCAGGGTGAGGGGATGGATCCCAGCTCTGCTGGCACTGCCACACGCTGTCCCTGCTGCACAGGGGACACCTCAGCTGAGGCTGCCCCAGGTTTCAGCAGATGTGGGTGTTGTGGTGAAGGGGATGGCAGCGTGTGCTGCCGGGTGACACAGGGTGACACAGGGTGACACAGGGTGACACAGGGTGACAAGGGTCCTGGATCAGCTCCTGCCACTCCAGGGGCTGCAGCCTCCTGCTCGTGTCCAGTGAGATGCTGAACACCGAGGACCCTGAGTCACAGAAATCTTCAAATTATTTCTGTTGGAAGGCACCTTAAAATTCACCTATTTCCAACCCCACCTTCCACTAGAGCACTTTGCTCTAAGCCCTGTCCATGCTGGCCTTGGACGCTTCCAGGGARGGAGCATCCACGGTTTCTCTGGGCAACCTGTGCCAGGGCATTTTTGCATAAATAATTTCTTCCTAACATCTAATCTAAATCTCTCCCTTTCAGTTTAAAACTGCTCCCCCCTAAGTCCCCTGTGGCTGGCAGAAAGYTGAGCCCATTCCCTATGCATTGGTGAGGAGCTCAGCCCCACACTTCATTATGACTTTAAAAACCCCAGAATCTCCCAGCCCGGGGCCGCTGTGAGCGCAGGGGTGCTGCCCGTGGGCAGGGTGTCTGTATTTTCATTGGAGCTCTGGGCAGCGTAATCCTGTTAAGGGCTGAGTGTCTGATTCAGCTGTCCTGCTCTCTGGCTAATCCTGCCAGCGGGAGCGTGCATTATCCCATTGCGGGGCTCTGTGCGGGGTCACCGCGCTGCCTCTGCCCCGCTGCCAGCCCTGCTCTCCTGCTTTGGGAAGCAAGCCCCCAGAAAACCTGGCAATTGTGTCCACCCCGGGAGCTGTGCAGGGCTCTGTGGGCTCCTTTGAACTCTCTGAGCAGCTTAGGGCCCCGGGCACAGCGGGCACGCAGCCCGGCACCCCAGCCAGAGCGGGGGAATCCTGGCTTTGATCCCATTGTCCGCTTTTGGGGCTGTGCTCTTCAATAGATCATAGCCAGCGAGTTAATTTACTCCTTACCTATACACTTGCCAGGCTTTAAATACCATTTTTGCTCACATCTTCCCTTCATTTGTGTGATTTTCCCTTATTTTGGGGACTATGGCCCTCCTGCCGTGGCTAAGTCTCGCAGGCAGGACATGTCTGGTGTCACTGCTGGTTGCCTTGGCTTCTTGGAGGGGTGAAAATGCTCTTTAAAATAAGATTGCTACAGAATAGGCCATTTTAGTTACAAATATTTTGTGATAAAATGCAGGTTTGCCCATTTCTCCATTGAAAAAATTTAAAAAAAATCTAATGCTAATGAATGTGGATAGAGGTGGTAATAAAACAGGTGGGTGCTTCTGTGGAGGTGTGGAGATCCACAGGAATTTTGGGGTGCCAGGGATACTGAAGGTTTCACTGTGCAGCACTGCACTGGGTTCATTTTGGCCGTTTGATGAAATTTGGCCACAGCTCTCCCCTTGAGCAGATGCTCCAGGAATTTCATCACTTTCCGCTATAACCTGAGGCAGTGAATCTGGGGTTAAAAGCCTGAAGGAAAGCTGATAAATGTGTATAATATAAACTACTGAAGACTAAAAAATTCTGAAAACACTGTAGAAAGTAAATACAATAAATTTGGGGCGACATTTCTCTTCCTATCTCAGGTTTTCCAGCCAAGAACTGCACATCACCTCCAGACAGGGTGGGCAAGAGGATGGGGACCATTGGCCACTGCTTTGGTCGTGGGCAGAGCAGGGGCATGTGAGGCTGTGCATATGCAAATCATGGTCAGACCCATCCCAAAAAAATCATTTTGCCTTCCTGCCTGGCTTTTTTGGTGCCCAATTCTCCCTTGACTGTCAGAATCCCGCCCATGGCACAGGGCAGTGGGCAGGCAATGGGATGGCAGTGGGATGGCAATGGGATGGCAGTGGGATGGCAATGGGATGGCAATGGGATGGCAATGGGATTGCAGTGGGATGGCAATGGGATGGCAATGGGATGGCAATGGGATTGCAGTGGGATGGCAATGGGATGGCAATGGGATGGCAATGGGATGGCAATGGGCAGGCAGTGGGATGGCAATGGGATGGCAATGGGATGGCAGTGGGATGGCA
>NW_026624369.1:21022-22233 GCF_030028575.1 Malurus melanocephalus
TGGGATGGCAGTGGGATGGCAGTGGGATGGCAGTGGGATGGCAGTGGGATGGCAGTAGGATGGCAGTGGGATGGCAGTGGGATGGCAGTAGGATGGCAATGGGATGGCAATGGGATGGCAGTGGGATGGCAGTGGGATGGCAATGGGATGGCAGTGGGATGGCAATGGGATGGCAATGGGATGGCAATGGGATGGCAGTGGCATGGCAGTGGGATGGCAGTGGGATGGCAGTGGGATGGCAGTGGGATGGCAATGGGATGGCAGTGGGATGGCAATGGGCACTTGGCTCCAGGTCCCTTCTGCTGCCACTGCAGTCACAGGGCTCTTGTGAAGATGCTGAGATGCCTCCAGGGCTCTGCCAGGTCACTGTGTGCATTCAGCACAGCCCTGTTTATCCAGCAGCGCCAGGGCACTGAAGCCCTTTCTGAGGGGGAGCTGACCACGTTTTCTGCTGCTGTGTGAGGCTGTGAGCCCGTGGGGCCCAGGCTGAGCCCCCCAAGCCATGGGATGAGCACCCCAGTGACCCTCCAGTGTGCAGCCTCCCTCGGGGTCCAGCTCTTGGCTGCCCACCAGCCCTCCTCCATTTTGTCCAAATGGTTTGCAAATCAGCCAGCAACCAATTTATCCCCAAAGCATTTTGGAGATGTCACTGTGAGCATGTTAATGGCTGGTGATGCACTGGTGAGCTGAACACGAGCGGCTGCAGGACAGGGATTTATTAATGGGGGTCATCCCGGCCCTCAGACCCTGCTTCCCTCTAGAGCCACTTGGCAAAGTGAGGGACAGACAGAACCATTTTGCTGGCGAGGATATCATCCTGAAAACTTATTTTTGGATGGATTTCCAAGGCCCCTCTCTCCTCATGGCATTGAACGCAGTTGTTTATTGGAGCTGACAGAAACACAAGCAGTTGTCGGTCGCTTCTGCAAGAGTCGTGTCCCRGTGTTGGAAGGAACATGACTGAGCTGATGACTAATTCAGCCCTGAGTTTTATGTGCTCCCAGCTAACGTGTCCCATATGTTCTGACTGCAGCCCGAGGGAGAGCAGCTCACTTGGCCCAGGGCAGGAATCCTCGCTGGCTGCATGACCCCGCTCCCAGGAGCTGCTGTGGGGCTGGGKCAGGGSCAGGASCTGTGGGGCAGKGSCAGGACCTGTGGGGCAGTGCCAGGACCTGTGGGGCAGTGCCAGGAGCTGTGGGGCAGTGCCAGGA
>NW_026624369.1:22544-26243 GCF_030028575.1 Malurus melanocephalus
CTGTGGGGCAGTGCCAGGACCTGTGGGGCAGTGCCAGGACCTGTGGGGCTGGGGCAGGACCTGTGGGGCAGTGCCAGGACCTGTGGGGCTGGGGCAGGACCTGTGGGGCAGTGCCAGGACCTGTGGGGCAGTGCCAGGAGCTGTGGGGCAGTGCCAGGAGCTGTGGGGCAGGGTCAGAACCTGTGGGGCAGTGCCAGGAGCTGTGGGGCAGGGCCAGGACCTGTGGGGCAGTGCCAGGAGCTGTGGGGCAGTGCCAGGAGCTGTGGGGCAGGGCCAGGAGCTGTGGGGCTGGGGCAGTTCCAGGAGCTGTGGGGCAGTGCCAGGATCTGTGGGGCAGTGCCAGGAGCTGTGGGGCAGGGGCAGGAGCTGTGGGGCAGTGCCAGGACCTGTGGGGCAGGGGCAGGAGCTGTGGGGCAGTGCCAGGACCTGTGGGGCAGGGGCAGGAGCTGTGGGGCAGTGCCAGGACCTGTGGGGCAGTGCCAGGAGCTGTGGGGCAGGGCCAGGACCTGTGGGACAGGGGCAGGGTCAGGACCTGTGGGGCAGTGCCAGGAGCTGTGGGGCAGTGCCAGGACCTGTGGGGCTGGGGCAGGACCTGTGGGGCACTGCCAGGACCTGTGGGGCAGTGCCAGGAGCTGTGGGGCACTGCCAGGAGCTGTGGGGCAGTGCCAGGAGCTGTGGGGCAGGGCCAGGAGCTGTGGGGCTGGGGCAGCTCCAGGAGCTGTGGGGCAGGGGCAGTGCCAGCACCGTGCCCTGCTCCCCCTGCACACTGAGCACATGTCCTTGCTGCTGTGACAGCCAGAGCTGCGCTCTCTGGTGCAGCCCAGACCTTGGAGGAACATTGGGGCAGTGCATGGGCAGCTCCAGGGCTGGTGCTGCTGGCGAGCTTTGCAGCAGCACTCACCAGACTGGAAATACTTGGGAAGAGATAAAAAAGTCTCCAGTCTGAGCTGGCTAACCTGGATCTGTTACTCTGCAAGAGACCGTCGTGATCGAATTGATGACCTTCACTTGGAGCTGTCTCGTGTTGGGATACCCAGATGAGGGAAGTGGTGTTTCCTCAGCAAGCTGCTGTGGCATTAAAATAACCCTTTGGCTCTCACAAATAATGTTTCATAAATCCATGTGCTGCTTTATTGCAAGAGAGATGATGAGATCTTGGGGTGCAGCTGAAACCAACGTCAGGCACATGCCCACCCGGGTGCCCGGCCCTGGGGCAGCGCAGAGCTCCCTGCAGGAGCAGAGCCACTCTCAACTGATCACACAATTCTGAACGAAGGAGAAGGAGCAGGATGACCATTGTCCCCCACAAACAGCCATCTGTGGCCCCTGCAGTGCTGCCCACACTCTGCCCTGKGCACAGCTCTCCCTGCCCTGCCCTTTGCCCATCTTGGCACCGTCACTGCAGGGCAGCACCTGGAGATCAGGCACACAGACAGCGATGGGCTGATGCAAACGGCTCTGTAAASAGGCACAGGGCATGTTCCTGAGTGGCTGACTCTGGAAATAATTCCCCATCTGGGAGAGGTTTGGCATCCCAGCTGCTGGGAAATCAAACCCAGCCGCGGTGGTGGCTGTGTCTGTGCTGCACTGAGTGACACCCCAGAGCCTGGCATTGTCCTGGGCTGCTCACCYGCTCCCTGGAGAATCCTGATCTTGTGTGCTTTCAAACTCCAAGTGCAACCTGACCCCAGAGCTGGCAAAAGCAGCGGGTGGTGAGGGTGAGGGTGGCAGCAGGAGCATGAGAGCTTTCCTGCAATGATGCCCATCATTTGTTGGATGGCACGGGGCTGGAGGGACAGGCTGGTGTGTGCCAGGGGACGAGCTGCTGTCCTGGCTGCTCTTGTTCCCCTCTGGGCACTGCTTTTCTGCAGAGACTGAGCTGCCACCCTGGAATTCCCTGCACTGGAATGCTGTTACAGTGTCTCCAGCGAGTTTTCATCTGGTACTTCATTCATGTGAATTATCTGCCAAAGAAACTCCTGATGTAAACACAGTATTATCAGAATTTTGTTCCGGACTTGGCCCCAGGATTCCCTGCCAGCTTTTGCTTGAATTGCATTCTGTACAGCAACCCTTCAGGGCAAACAAACCAGCTGAAGACAGAGTGGGAGGCACAGGGTGGGCTGGGGAGGAGGGATGCTCCAGGTCAGCCCTGGGAAAGGCTGCGGGTGCGATCCTACAGGGATCAGCTGTTTGCAGTGAGTGCTTTGGTGTTCTGAGCACGCCAGGAAAAAAACCTGTCACAAATGGGACYTTATTCCCCTCCCTGTCCCCACAGATCTGGCGGCACCAGCGCCCCTCACACTGGCAATCCCGATGGATGGATGGACCCACACCACAATCCTGATGGATGGATGGGTCTGACACCGGCAATCCCAATGGATGGATGGTTCCACACTGGGAATCCCATCAGATGGATCTCACACCACAATCCCGATGGNGATGGATGGATGGGTCTGACACCGGCAATCCCAATGGATGGATGGTTCCACACTGGGAATCCCATCAGATGGATCTCACACCACAATCCCGATGGATGGATGGTTCCACACCACAATCCCAATGGATGGATGGACCCACACCACAATCCCGATGGATGGATGGACCCACACCACAATCCCGATGGATGGATGGGTCTCACACTGGCAATCCCAATGGATACCATCAATCCCAATGGATACCATCAATCCCAATGGATACCATCAATCCCAATGGATGGTTCCACACTGGGAATCCCATCAGATGGGTCTCACACCACAATCCCGATGGATGGATGGGTCTCACACCACAATCCCGATGGATGGATGGTTCCACACCACAATCCCRATGGATGGCAGGAATTYCCCTCTTTAACAGTGTTAAAGCAATGCCTGGGGATGTGTAGCTGTGTCTAGAGCTGTTTGTAGCTCCCACAATCACTGCTAGTGCCAATAACCAAAGGGCTCCCAGCTGTTCATTTCCTGACCCTTCACGGGCAGGGACTAAACTCTGTATCTTGTGCCCCTGCAGGCTCTGTGTCCGTGTGTTGGGATCAGAATGCTCCAGGGTAACAGGAAATCTATCATGAAAGGTATTTTTCAAGAGACTTTTTTTTCCCCCTGGAGCAGCTGTGGAATATTTCCATGCATAAAGTAATTTTTCCAGCTATTTTGTCAAAGAGAAGGTTCTAATATAGATTATCTTCTAAACTTTATGGAGCTTTTATCTCTTTTTTCATTCTGTGGAAGAAAAAGTCGCTTCCCAGTGTCTCTGGTGAGCAGGATTCCAGCTGGGATGGCTCTCCCACACCAGGCTCCATCAGTGCCCTGTGCTCTGCGTGATCTTCCCAGAGCCTTTAGGGGGTTTTTATGCTGAGGGCACCACAATCCTTCCTCTTGGTCCTGTCTGGGGGATTTTAAAATCCTGCCCATGCACAGCCAGGGGAAAAGCCTGCCCTGCTCCAGCTGGGTCCCTGTCTTCTCTGGGATTTAGTYTGGGTCTTTCTGTCCCCACTGCTGCTCCTCGAGGGGTGGCAGGGGTTCACAGAGGAGCACCCAAAAGTGAGTGAGGGGCAGAGTGTGAGCCCTGTGGCACCCTCCCTGTCTGCTCTGTCCCTGTCACCTGCTCTGTCCCTGTCCCCTGCTCTGTCCCTCCCTGTCTGCTCTGTCCCTGTCTGCTCTGTCCCTGCTCTGTCCCTGTCCCTGCTCTGTTCCTGTCTGC
>NW_026624369.1:27199-34044 GCF_030028575.1 Malurus melanocephalus
GATGGACACGGGGCAGGATCCCAGCGCTGCTCCCAACAGTCCGCAGCCATCACTCGCGCGCGTGAGCCCTCTGTTTGTTTTTGTAATCCCCCTTTTTTTTAATTGTGATTTTAGCRGTGGTGAAAGGTGCTGGATTGACAAGCTGTGGAGACGGAAGGGCCTCTGGGCTCCACTGAAGTTTACATTTACAAAGGACACAGAGAATAAATAGAAGACAGTGTTTAGAGTCCTCTGTAGACACTTCAGACTTGCTTATAATTCTRCAGCAATTCCATCACCTCCAAAGTGATTGATGCTCTCTATAAAGTCTCGCCTTAAAACATTTTCCTATGTGTCGGGGGAAGAAGTTTATTACACTTTACTGAAAGGGCAGGATTTGTATTGAGCTGAAGGCTGAGTCCTTCCCAGTCCTATCCCAGGAGAAAAAATAATCAGAGTGCTGGAAAAAAGGAGCCTGACCCAAGGCAGGCGTGTGGTTTGTGGTTAGCCAGGTTGAGTGGCTGGTGTGGGGATGGAGCTCTCCCTGAGTGCTCCAAACGGGTCAGGAATAACACATTTTCATCAAATTGTTGTTTTCTAAAAGCTTACATTTTCCTTCAGTAGAAACATGAGATGCATCTGTTATCGACAAAGAGCAAATAATTTTTTTCCTTGAATCACCCCAACACATTGAGAAGAGACTGCTTTGGGATGGAGGTGCTTGTGTTCTGATAGAAGTAGTAGAGATTACAGGCTTTGGGTCTAAATTTCAGTCTGTATTTCCACTGAAGGAGTTGTTTTGGTTTTGTTTTAGTATGAAAAATTCAGGGCAAGGCCTGCTTTTCCTCCCTGTGCCAGGGCATTCCCGTGGGCTCAGTGGGAGCTCGGCTGCCCTGCTGCTCTTGCAGGGAGGCAGAACGGGGGATTTGGGAGCTTGGATGGGGTTTCAGTGCTGGAAGTGAGAGTCTTGGTGCTGCTGGGGGGTTTTGGGATGCCCAGATGGGCTGAAGATGGGAAGCTCCCTGYCTTAAAAGAAAAGGAAAATCTATATAAGGGTCACTTGGTAATGAAATCATCCAGAACAGGCACAGATTTCACCCTGGCAAACATCGGGGTACCTTGGGGATGTTAATTTTGTAAACCATCTGAAAGCAGCTCACATCTTATCTCCCCAACACTGGCTCTGRGCCCACCCCAAAGTTTTCCCAGCGTGGCAGAAGGCATGTCAAAAACAATGAAGAAAAATAGCAGTGTGTGCAGAGCCTGTCAGAAGAAATAAATCTCCTGTGTCCTGGGCTGGGGTTGGCTTTGGGAGGAAGGCACTGACAAACTCTGGTGATTCCACAGGGGATGATTCCCTGATTCCCTGCAGAGAGGGACCCTGATTCCCTGATTCCCTGATTCCCTGATTCCCAGCTGATTCCCTGTAGAGAGAGACCCTGATTCCCTGATTCCCTGATTCCCTGCAGAGAGGGACCCTGATTCCCTGATTCCCACCTGATTCCCTGCAGAGAGAGACCCTGATTCCCTGATTCCCTGATTCCCTGATTCCTGGCTGATTCCCAGCAGACAGGGACCCTGATTCCCTGATTCCCAGCTGATTCCCTGCAGAGAGGGACCCTGGGGAGCTGCAGGGACATCCTGGATCATTCCAGCCCTGGCAGAGAGATCCACCCCAGCCTGGGCAGGACAGAGAGAGCTCCCAGCTCCATCCTGGCCTCTCCTGCCTTCTGCCAGTGGAACCTGGGACTGACTCACGTCTGCTGATTTCAATGATTGGCCTTGATGGTCTTAGAGGTATTTTCTGATGTTAATGATTCTGTGTTTCTATCAAACTCTCAGAAGAGCAGACAATGGGTTGTTTTTGAGGTGTATCCCCTTTTCTGACCCTGTGCCAGCAGTTTCTCTGTGCAGGTGAGTTGGGTGAGTTCCTGTGAGCATCAGGAACGGGCAGGGTCCCCCTATCCCACAGTGCTGACATTCACCAACTGAGCCTTCCTGCAGCTCACTGGCCTCTGCTGCAGGTTGTTAAAATACCCAGATTGTTTAAATGCTTGTTGAACAAACACCAGCCCACGTTTCCAGCCTCAGCACATGCAGAGCCCTTTGGCACTGGCAGTGGAAATGTGCAGCAGATGCTGTCAGAGGACATTGTTCTCTCAATTGCATTTTAGCTGCCTAAAACAACAATTGTTTGGTGGCTTTTGGTGATGGTTCTGGTGTCAGCCTGTGCCTGTCTGGGCACTGGGCTGGATCTTTCCACCAGCCTCACTTGTGGCTCTCAGACACCAAAYTGGGGWGGGAGCTGGGGGTGTCCCCTCTGTCCCTCCCCTGTGACACCCCTGGGATCAGGGCTGGGTGCTGCTGTGCACCCATGGACACTGGGGCTGATTTATCCCTGATTTATCCCTTCACTGTGTCTGCCTACATTTCATCTCCAGTTTGGTGTTTGAGGCAGACCCTGATGTCAGTTCAGTTAATTGTCTATTAAACACTCTGCTCCTTCTCTTCTTTCGTGCTGGATTCACCTTTTTTTTTCTTTCCTTTCTGTAATGCCCTCAGGTAAAAGACAAATGAACATACAGAAAATGACCTGAGTCGCTTAATTTGAAGCAGAGAGGACAATAAGAGTCTGAAGCAGAGCTGGATTTATCTTTTCTTCCCSATGGAGCCCCTCCTCCAGCGATGGTGTCGGACGGTGCGAGCAGCATCTGAAGCAAATTGAGGGTAACCTTTCATTCCACGGGGATCTTCCAGCAGGGTTTGCCGGTCCCAAGGACATCTGCAGCCCTGATGTTGGATTTTGGCAGCCKGTGAGCCCATTGTCAGCCAGTTCATTGCATGAACTGGTAATGGATAGACAGATCTGAGTCAGCCATGCACTGGGAGCCACGTGGGGCCACGGGCACAGGGCTGGGACAGAGCTCAGGCAGCTTTTGGCTCTGGGCTCACATTTAGGGCTTTTGCACAGGCTGTTTATCCRCCCCAAACTGCAGCACTTGTTCTTCTGTGCTGTTTTGCTGCTGGGCTGAGGGGTGTGTGCGGTGCCTGGGCAGCAATCCGGGCCCAGGGAGGAGCTGGGAAAGCAAWCAGGGGCTCGCCCTCCCTGCTCATTCACAGGGATTGTTTCCTTCTCGTGTCCAACAACACGGAAAAATGCGAATGATGCAGATCAAAAAGAGGAGCGGGGAGGTTTGACCTCTGCCTTGTGAGCTGTTGGACCAGCAGCTCTCAACGAGGAGCCAAATGTCAGACTCGTGGTGCTCACACTGCATTCGGAATTGAGGGGTTTTTACTTGGTGTTTCCGAGTTTTGAGGTGCCTGACTGTGCATCAGCCATGGCTGGGGCACTGGTACAAACTCACTTTTATACCCACACCAATTCTCCACCCATCTGCTGCCCTCCTGTTTTGGGGTTGTGCTGTGCAGGGCCAGGTTGATGGTCCTTGTGGGCTCCTTCCAACTCATCATGTTCTGTGATTCCATAATTCTGTGATTCCATAATTCTTTGATTCCTCAGCTGATGGAAGGACAGGTCAGTGAAGTGTCAGCCCATCCCTGGCCACAGGAACAGCCACATCTGCTGACAGCCAGAGGCTCTCAGGGTGTACAGGGGTGCCCTTCAGCCAGGTCAGTGCCTTCACACAATCCCTGCTGTGTCCCACACCAAAACCCTGATAAATCCCTGCTCCTTTTYCTTTTTAGAAGATTCCTCGCTGCATTTCAGAGATTGTTTGTTTGGTTTTAGCACAATATAAGCAAACTGGAAATTGCAGGAAATTGCAGTGTCCTCAACAAAGTCTCTGACTCCTATGGTGGAGTGTTTCCACACAAAAAATAATGACAAAGCAATGGTTTCATCATTGTGAAATATGCACAGATAAATTTTATCCAGTAGGTCARCAGCTTTGAATTTTCATCCCTCAAATCCAAGTCTCTTTCCCAGGAAGTTCAGCAGTTGGTGGCTCAGGTTTTTTGGACAGGGAGCTGCAAGAATCTGTTCTGAGCTCCCTGTCCCTGCTCCATGTCCTGCTTGTTCATGCCCCGTTCCTGCTCCCCATTCCCCCTCTGTGGGTAAGGAAGGCAGGAAGGCAGCAAGCAAGCTGGTAAAAGCCTGTGTGCAGTGATTTTGGCTGCTGGCCTGGTGCCAGCAGGGATTTGGATTGTCTGGCTCAGGCTGAGCACAGCACGGTGCTGTGGGTGCTGTGACAGTGTCAGAACATCAGCGCAGAGCAGGGCCCTCCCTGTGTCCCTCAGGGGAAACAGAAAATCAAACAAACCCGCAAAAAGGGCCACAACATCTTCTGGGGGTCTTGCAACTTCCTACCTTTATTTTTAAAAGGAGGAAAAAAGTAAATTTTCTCTGTCAGAGTGCTGCTCTCATCACGCAATKGCACTTAGGAATATTATAAACAACGGTGTCAGTTTATGGGGCTGGAGACGTTTTCCGGTGGCTCGGAAAACTCAGTGAGCTGGAATCGGGGCAGGATGAGCCTGGGAAACGAGGGATAGGTGAAGGGTTTGTGCAGATATCAGAGTTTTCCATCCATGCCCGGTTCCTCAGGGGTTGGGCTCTCCCCGTGCCCTCCTGAGCCCCGCTCAGCCCCGCATCCCAGCCAGGGTGGGAGCATTGCGGCTCCCGAAACCTCCCCGGCACAACCCCCCCGCTCTGCTCCTCATTTTCTCTGCTCAGCACTTTCTCTGCCTGCAGCTCCATCAGCTGGCAGGCTGTAAATCAGAGCGGGGCTGGGTGGCCGCTCCGCTCCGCTCCGCTCCGCCGCGCACCGCGCTGGTTTGGAGGGGTAAGGAGGAATTATCCCGGCAGCAAAGGAAACCAGCCCGGCATGTGCTCCCTGCTGCACTCTCGGTACCCTTCCCTGCGCAGGCACAGCCGCTGTGTGCAGCATTTCCCCGGCAGCAGAGCATCCCCGCTCCGGGCGCTGCCGGCTCCGAGCCGGGGATGGATGCGCCTGTGCCCGGGAGGAGAGCACCCACCCCGGTGTGCTCCCGGTGTGCTCCAGGCCTGCCCTGCGGTGCTAAAACCTCCCAAACCTGCCTTCCTCTGCATGTTGGGGCTGCAGAACACGTGCTGGAGGCGGATTGCTGGCGCTGCAGYTCCTCACCTGGCAGATGGAGCGTGTAAGGCACACCCTGCACTGCTCGCACATGGAGCGGCKGAGGATTTATAAGATCGGTACGTGACTGACAGATAAGGGACTCCCACGGAGCAAAGACAAGAGCAGGGGAGCCACAAAGCTCTCGGCTTGGAGCTGAATCAAGGAATTCTCAGCCCCTCTTGTTCAGGCAGGTTCTAGCAGAATATTTGCCAAATCAACCAAACGACATAAAAATATTTCTTGAGGAAGAGTTGGGGCAGAGATGGGTTTATAAGAAACACCCACCCATAGCCCCGTGTTCCWCCCTGGTATTTATGAGATGCACGTGGCGGGTGTTGATAGCAGAGGCATTTTTGTAAGTCAATAAAACGGAAAAAGAGATTCCACTTGGTGAGGAGGGGTGGTGACTTTGAACGCATTGAGGGCAATGAAGGAGATCATTCCATTGTTCTAAGATTTCCATAACTCACTGTGCTTAAGCACATAAAAATGTAGACATTCTGGCAATAAAGTTTGGGTAATTTTTGAGTATGAATCAAAAATCTCTCCCTCGTGCTCCCCTCCCCCTTGTTCTGCCTTTTGTTGTTGCTGCAGGCGCTGCCCCCCCGCTCGCCCGCTCCACCCCATGGCCTCACGAATGGAAAAATGTCTTCAGCAGAACCCTCCCAGCTTTATTCTCTAATCTACAGCATCTGTGCCCTGCCCAATGCTCCTGTGGGCGGCCATGGCCTGGCCTTCCCCAGCTCACGCTCACGGGCACGTGCAGGTTGAGCCTCTCTGCTGGTGGAGGTGGCACTGGTGCCACCAGCCTGGCCACCCCGTGCTGGGGACACTGCCACCACCTCTGTGCCTGGGGCTGTCACCTCCTGGGCAAGGGGGTCCCTCAGGCTGAAGTGCTGCAGGGCACCCCATCACCCATCCCAACCCCAGTGCCTGCTGCTCTCTGCCGTCCTTTACTGGCCASAGTCATCAGGTTGGGGTTATTTTTATTTTTTTTTGGCCTGCCCTGTGTATTTAATCTGCTCCATGGATGAAAAATGCAGACCCTTCAGCCATGCTCCTGCACAGCTGCAGCCATGGTGCCCAGTGCTGGTGTGAGCTGAGAATTTCACAATTTCAATGGTGCTCCATGTCTGAGTCGTCCCCTCCTACCTGAGGGGCAGCAGAACTCGCACTGCACCTCTGTGCCTTCCTTTTTGTCTTTCCCTTTTTCCTTTTTTTTTTTTTTTTTTTTTTTTCCAACAACTTTATTTCCCACTTTGACATTTTCCAGACCCACCTGGGAGCCTGCTTGCCAGAAGGAGAAATGGCACAAGAGGAAATACATCTTCACAGCCTTGGGAGAGGAGAAGGGTGGAATCCGAGTCCATAAACAGCGTTGCTGTGCAGTGAGCAAAGACAGAGCAGGTTGGGCTCTGGAGAGTGTAACCCCACCTCTGCTCCRCACTGCCAGGAAGGAACAGCACTGGAGTTTGTTTGTTTTTCCTCTCGGACTGGGGATGCCGTGCAGGGAAGGTCCCTGTCACAAACTTTGGGAGCTTTTGTCTTGGGAACCCCTTGGGACAGGCAGTGGCTCTGAGCTGGCCTGGCTGGGACCTGCCAGGAGCCACCAGGAACCATGGACAATGCCCATTCCTGCCCATTTCTGCCCAAATGCCCATTCCTGCCCATTTCTGCCCAAATGCCCATTTCTGCCCATTCCTGCCCATTTCTGCCCAAATGCCCATTTCTGCCCATTCCTGCCCATTT
>NW_026624369.1:34309-36160 GCF_030028575.1 Malurus melanocephalus
GGCAATGAGGTGCTGAGGAGCCACTTCCTTCAGCGTGTTTCTTCTGAGCATTGTCACATTGTCTGCCAGTGTCCACGCTGATAGCTCAGAAAACACAGAAAAATCAATCTGAGACACATTGGTGCTTTATTTTATAATGTTCATGCTTTATTTTATAATGTTCAACGCCTGATCCTGACTACAGCTCCTTCCCAGTGTAGCTAACACTGACCCCCTGTACCCCAGGGCTGTCCCAGCAGTGAATTGCACAGATACAGAGCATCATTTGCTCTCCCACCTTCACTCACAGAGCACAGAGCATTTTCCTGTTCCTGCAGTTGCCAGGATAACCCGTGCATTTGTCACAGTGGGCACTGGGGTGATGGACATGACCCGGTCAGGGAGGAAGAGCTCCCACAGCCCATCCCCACCACATCCCCTCCTGTCCCACCACAACTTTCATCCCTTCACCTTTTTATTCTGACTCACTGAGCAACAACTCTCATGTTTATACTCTTCCCCCCCGTCCTGCTCTGCCTCAAGGATTAAGCTTTCATCCTTCATTATGAGCTTCTCCCCCAGGCAACATTTTCCACGAAGAAAAAGGAATTTCTGGGATTTTGCTTTTAAGAGATTATGTTACTAAGCATGTGTGTGTTTGTGCTGAGGCGAGGAGCTCTCCCACCCACGAGGGTGATCTGTCACACCCTGGGGCAGTGCAGTGGTGTGCTGGGACAGTCCTGGGTGCTGCCTTTGTGCCCTTCCTCCCCTGGCATTCCCAAATCCTCCTCTCCCATCACAGGGTGCTGCTGGTGGGGCACCCACAGGGCTGTCCATGGCCCCACCCCTGGGGACCATCACCCCACTGGTGTGGGGTCACCTCTCTGGGATGGAGGACACAGAATGGGCATCCCTGAGGAAAGRAAAGGAGGGGCCTCATCCTCGCCCCCATTTTGGGGTGTCACCCTGCCAGAATCCCCAAATCCCGGGTGCTCTGTGCCCGAGGCTGAGCTGTGGCTCTCCCTGTCCCCACTCAGGGTTCTCTCGGGGGTTCATGACCCGGCAGAGCTGAGCTCACCTCCTGTGCCTGTGGGGCAAGCACTGACCTCGCTGTGCTCCTGTCTGTGCTCAGCCAAACCTCAGCCACTCACAGAGCTGATAACTCGCCTGGAGCTCTGCCTTGCCAGGCTTTGGCTGCACACAAAGTGTTGAACAAGGTTCTGCTTTCATTGGCAGCACCTCTTGCTGTTAAATCCTTTCAGGAGCTCATCTAAGCCCAACAAATTAACATAGGGGAAGCACAATAGATAATGTCAACCGACCAAAATAATCCAAATCTGYAGTTACAACAGGGAAGACATAAACACAGCCCAGGAGGAATAACTGCTGCCTGTTTGGTGTCAGCATCTGGGCTGCTGCTGCTTAGAGAGAACTCGGGTTCTGCTGGGGAATAACCAAGGGAATGGCAGGTGCAGCCTCTGAAAAATCCCAGCCCGGCCAAAGCCTCAGGAGAGCAGGGACACTGCTGTGAGGATGCTCAGGGGACACTGGGGACACTGAGGGGACACTCAGGGACACTGATGGGACACTGAGGGACACTGAGGGGACACTGAGGGGACACTGAGGGGACATTGAGGGACATTGAGGGGACACTGAGGGGACACTGAGGGACATTGAGGGGACACTGAGGGGACACTGAGGGGACACTCAGGGACACTGAGGGACACTGGGGGGACACTGAGGGACATTGAGGGACACTGAGGGACACTGAGGGACACTGAGGGGACACTGAGGGGACACTGAGGGACACTGAAGGACACTGGGGGGACACTGAGGGGACACTGAGGGACACTGAGGGGACACTCTGGGACA
>NW_026624369.1:37387-38728 GCF_030028575.1 Malurus melanocephalus
CCTTTGCCATGGGGCAGTCCGGGCTGCTGTGGTGGCACTCAGTGGCCACAATGGTGACCTTTGCCATGGGGCAGTCCGGGCTGCTGTGGTGGCACCCAATGGCCACAATGGTGACCTTTGCCATGGGGCAGTCCAGGCTGCTGTGGTGGCACTCAGTGGCCACAACGGTGACTGTGCCATGGGGCAGTGCAGGCTGCTGTGGTGGCACTCAGTGGCCACAACGGTGACTGTGCCATGGCCACAGCCACGGAGCAGTGGGGACAACCCTGTCCCCGTAATGTCCCCCGGGTGCCCTCGTCCCTTCACACAGCCCCGTCCCCACAATGTCCCCTGGGTGCCCTCACACAGCCCCGTCCCCACAATGTCCCCTGGGTGTCCCTGTCCCATTGTCCCCTCACACAGCCCCAAACAGGGGTGATGATGTGCTGATCCATGGGTGTCCCACCCCAAACACGGGTGATGCTGTGCGGATCCATGGGTGTCCCACCCCAAATGGGGGTGATGCTGTGCAGATCCATGGGTGTCCCACCCCAAACAGGGGTGATGCTGTGCGGATCCATGGGTGTCCCACCCCAAATGGGGGTGATTCTCTGCAGATCCATGGGTGTCCCTCCCACCCTGGGTGCCCAGCGCTGGCCAGGGTGCTCTGCCCATGGTGACAGGGTACCCCAGCTCAGCTCCAGGGTGCAGGCAGTGGGGCAGCAGCGCTGCTCCCCCTCACATMAACACCTCTCCAGCAGCTCACGGCCTCACAGAGCCGAGCTGTGAATTTTCATCTCTCAGCTAATCAACTCGCCTGCTAGTCCAAACTTGTCAGGAGCTTTATCCCTGCCCTGCCCGCCTCCTCCCAGCCCACGGGTGACAGGAGACGTTCCCATCCCTCCCGAGACACATCCAGCTGCTRCAAAAACAAACATCCTCCCGCTGGTGATTCCTCGTCAAACAGTGCTGACCCTGTTCCCTGGGGAGCATCTGCGCCGTGCGCGGCCATAGCACATCCCCAGCCCGCCAGGGAAGGCAAGGGAAGGGAAGGGTGATGTTTATGGGGGACGGCAGAGCCCTGGTCCTGCCTAAGCCAGGCTTTATTAATTGCTGGTTCTCCCTGTTCCTCTGTGACAAAAGATTGATCACCTGGTGAGGCTGCGCTGCCCGAGAGGCTCCTGCGGATGAGAGGCAGCTGTGGCAGGGAAGGATGGGCTACCCAGGGCTACCCAGGGCTACCCAGGGCTACCCCAGGGCTACCCCAGCCTGGTCCCTCAGAAGGCTCTTCTGGGCACCCCAAGGGATCGCCAGGAACCCACCTGGGGAGCTGCTGTGGCTGTAGGGACAGAGTGGGACTGT
>NW_026624369.1:41497-42410 GCF_030028575.1 Malurus melanocephalus
GCCCTGAGCATCCCTGACTGCCCTGAGCATCCCTGACCGCCCTGAGCACCCCTGAGCATCCCTGAGCATCCCCTGAGCATCCGTGACCATCCCTGAGCATCCCTGGCCATCACTGAGCATCCCTGAGCATCCCTGACCGCCCCGAGCACCCCTGAGCATCCCTGAGCATCCCTGAGCATCCCTGAGCATCCTGAGCATCCCTGAGCATCCTGAGCACCCCTGAGCTCCCTGAGCATCCCTGACCGCCCCGGAGCTCCCCTGGCCGCCCCTGCACTGCTCGTGGCTCTCCCGGGCTGCCCTGATCTCTCGTGGCTGCCCCGGTGGCGCTGGGGCCGCGCTGGGGATCAGGAGCAGCCCCGGCCCCGCCCGGGGGCGGAGGGGGTTCCGCAGACACAGCCCCACCCCAGCAGAGCCCGCACCCATGTGCAGAGGGTGGCGAGCCCCAGGACCCCTCTTTGCCCCGCACAAAGCCCGGCTCCTCTCCTCGCCCTGAGCACAGAACCGAGCTGGCACGGCTGCGTTTAGGGGCTGAAGGAATGCCCGGTGTCCGAGGAAATGAATCCCTGTCCCCGGCACAGAACCCGGCTGCAATCGGACACCAGGACAGGGCACAGGACTGCTTTCGGCTGATCCCAGTGAAGGAGGGATCGCCCTGCTCAGCACCCGGCGCTCACAGGCACGGGGAACCAGCAGCGAGTGTTGACCCAAGGGTTTGTCAGCATTCCAGCCTTGGGCAAGGGCCTGCACCGCTGCTGCTATAAAAAGCCACCAGGGCTGCGGCTCAGCTCCTGTTCCCGTTCCYGTTCCTGTCCGGGCAGGGCTCYCACCCCCGCCTGTCCCGGGCACGAAGCAGCTCCAGTTGGGTGGCTTTCAGCGGTACCAGCGCTGGCACGGCCTCGGGGATGTCATTAAA
>NW_026624369.1:43059-52067 GCF_030028575.1 Malurus melanocephalus
TTTTCCTGCAGGTCCTGGGGTCTGTTCCCAGCTCTATCCCGTGACAAAACTGAGCTACACTCCTCGATGGAAGAGGGAAYTTCCATGAGTAAATCTGTGTCATGTTTGACCCTCAGCAGGGCACTGCCACATCCCCTTCAGCCCACACCCCAAAGTGTTCCTTAACAGAAATGTTTGGTATCACAGCACTGGGCAAAGAGGTACTCAAGGAAAAACTGTTTTTACTTGTAATACCTAAAAGCCAGAATTATCTGGAGCATCCAGAGCACACTTTGCCCCAGGGAACCTCCCAATTTACAGCAGCTGAAGGTGGGGGAGATGGAGCAGCAATATGCTCAGGCTGCAGCAGCCAAATCCACYCAGGATCCAGTGTAGTCCCAAGAAATTTGCTTTCTTCTGACTTTTCAGAGCTTCCATTCAATTCCAGGTTCCAGATGAGCACAGCTGCCCGGTTATCACCAATGTTTTCTGCTGGGCAGCCCCAACTCCAAACATTTCCTTAAGCAATTTGCACATCTTAAAAATAAAATCCTTTATTGATAATACGAATGTTTAACATGTTTAATGCCATCAGCTATAAAAATGATTAAAGACTTCCACTTGGTACATTTGGCTTTACAAATTTACAAGTGTTAATGAATTAATACTAGTGTTATATGTTCTGCACTTCATTATACTCCATTAGCCAGTGACAAACTCTGCAACAATGTCTGCTTAGGACACRTGTGAGTTAGAAATATTTAGTTGCTTCCACACAGAATCTACATCAACAGTTAAATACTAACTCTAAATGTCTTACTGAATTAGTTGGATCCATTTAAATCCCTTGTGCTTAGTTTCTTTCAGAAGTTAGTCTACTAGCAAAAATACATTCTTTTGCATACCCCCTTCCCATATTATAKTTTAGAAGAAACAATACTCAGTGCATTTCCTATTAGACTTCATCATAGTATCTCTTTCTGTCTAGAGCTATCAATAAAGGGGATAATACCAGTCAGATTAATGTAAAAGCAAAGAAACTCATTAAAGCAGTGTATACAAAAGCCTCACTTTTCAATCAGAAGGGATACATGGGSCAAAATCCATCCGCCCATCCATTTTTACATTTACTCTCAGCAAGAAGAAAAAAAAAATCTGCTGTGGGTACTTAGGTATAAAAGTAATAAATGTGCTTCCAAGAGTGGCTGCTGCTGTTGTTAGTACACAGCCTGTTCCAGTGGATTAGGAACAGCCCATAATACCACTAATAGGTTACTAAAAGGTCTGTGCAAACCTCTTAAAGCCCAGCCATGGCTGTGTGGGGCCACTCCAGCAAAGAGYTCTGTGTCCTACAGAATGAGACCCAAAGGAACCCTGCCTTGGACAGTTCTGATCCCCGTGGCACAGGGATATCCCAAACAAAGGGATTTTATCCAAAGATCAGTGCAACCTGACAAAGAGAAGGGCTCTGGCAGTGGAAGCTGTGCTCTGTGCAAACAGAGAGAAGTGCTCAGCACTGGATGAACCCAGCAGCAAATCCAGTGCTAAATTTAGGATCAGCTCACATCCAACACCAGGATCATGAACTCGGGGTCGTGCTCTCTGCTCTGCCACTCATCTGTGGTGTTTGTCCTGGATTTCCCAGGGCAGTGACTCACACMACCACTGTGCTGTGCCCATTGCTTTCCCCGCAGCAAATATTCTGCACAGGAACCAAATGCTTCTCTTGCTTCCAAATACTTCTTCACATGAATGATCTGCCTCAAACTCAGGCAATTCCTCACTGAGGAATTCCTTTAAATCTCATGAATTGCCATGTTTTCTTCCTGTGAGGCAGTAGATAAGTATTTCCCTAATATACTGTGTGTTTAGTATGTATGTGTGTGACACAGACACAGATATTCAATTCCTACTGGGTAAAATCCAGGTCAGACTTCACTGACAGAGATGAGGAACAAAATTATTGCTTTTGTTTATAGTTAAAGATCCCATGTTCCTGTTGCAAAAAAACTGCACTGTAAGAACGAGTTATTTTTTCAAGTATTAGTGAGATTTTGGTCAAGTAACAGAMAGACCCTTTTCTCAGAAGTTCTACACACAACAGTAGAATGCTTGAAGAGCTTTTAAATCCCACGTGATACACCAAAACCCAGAGTCCAGCCATTTAAAACACACAGGCATCTCTGCAGGAAAGCAGGAAGAACTATATGGACGAGGAATTCTGACAGAGAAGCAACCTGGATGATACTAAAACTGATTTTTCCCCCAAAAAACTCATGTGTGCTTCCTCCAATAGCAGGGAGCTGTTTCTGAAGGACACAGCTTGGCTGCCTGCACCCGTCTGGTGCTCACCTTACAGCATTTGCTAACTTATCTTAGCAAATGGAAAGAACTAAAAGGAAAACCACTGTTGGTTTGGATATTCAGGACTCAGAAGAATTTGTTTCTGCAGCTAGATGTTCCCCTCCTCAGCTTTTCCCGAGAATCACATTCATATTGCAGGCTTAGTTCAGGCACTTTYATAAATGTTCATCTGGAGTAAAAAGTCTGCAAAAATTATTTCTGCATAATTTAAAAGCAGCATTTCAGTCCCATTAGAGRTTGATAGGTCCCACCACATGATTATGGTTATCTCTAATGATTTGACTGCTGCCATGAGACATTTGGAGGCTACTGTATAGCTGTAGTTAAGGTTTCTTCATAAACAAAAATATTTTCCTACCTATTAAAAAGAAAAAAAAAWTATACTAAATGCTTTATACAGACAGAATCTGCTACTATGGAAATAAATAACACGGAGTGGAAAAACAGTGTCTTAGCTGCAGGGTAAGCTAAGCTGTGGAATGTCACATTCCCATTTTCTGGAGACTAACTGCTGCTTGGCAGGAGGATCTCCAGCTCTTTGCCATTTGACACGACAGAGTTGTTAGAGCAGCCACTCGCCAYGTCCGTGGGGGCACCCAGGGAGGAGCTTTTGGTTAAAGGAGCAGCAGGTGACTGAGCCAGGCCGGGTTTCTTTGGAGGAATGGGTGGAGGGTTCCCTCTTTCTGCTCTGGGAATGGTTGGTGAYTTAATTCCAGGAGACAAGGGGCTGAGGGGACTGGAAACCTTGGCAGGGCTGGGCGAGTGAGCAGACTCTGCTTTGGGGCTGGCAGCATTGGCCAGGCTCCGATAGTCTGTGCCAAAAGGAGAGCTGTTTGGGGACACAGGCTTGATGGGACCCTGCTGGCTGGTGAACCTGGACAGCACCTGGGTGACCGTGTTCCTGGCCAGCTGCTTGGCTGCAGAGTTGTCTGCCAGGGTGGGGGACAGATCCCTGGAGGGAGGGCTCTGCAGGCCACTGCACTGCTGCTCCTGCTCTGCCTGCGCCTGGAACTTGTGCCGTGCYGCGTGGAAACGCTGGTTGATGCCCACCTGGTAGGAGGATTGGTAGCCAGGGCTGCTGCCAGAGGCCACCAGGCGTTTGCTCAGCACTGGGGACGAGCAGGGAGAAGGTGTCAGAGAGGAGGCAGCCGTGCTGCTGGGGGACAGGGACACCCCYGCAGATGGCAGCTGGGACATCAGGTGCACGGGTGACTCTGTTCTTCCAGGAGAATTTCCATTCTCCACTGCACTTTCTGAGGCTGCAGCAGGTTTCTCCCGTGGAAGGTGGCTCTCTGCAGCGTTGGCCTGTGCCTCCCCAGCTGGCTGCACGTCTGTGTCACAGTGCCCATTGGATTTGGCATAGGAATGGCTGGCTGTGCAGGGGCTGGGAGCTGCCCTGCTGCTGCTGGCAGGGTTTGCTCGCTCTGCCTGCACACTCTCGGTCTGGCAGGACACAGATTTCACCGGGGGACTGTCAGTGGTCACCCCCCTGGATGTCACCGAGGGGCTGTGCTCCTGGCAAGAGGCCTCCAGTTCTTTCAGGGCTTTCTTCAGACATTCCACCTCTTCCTTGAGTGCTTTTGTACGGTTTTCTTCTCTGTTCAGCTTGGCTTTCAGCTGCTCCCTTTCAATGTCAAACTCTGAGAGCTGCTTTTCTACTTGTGCTTCCATCTGCAAACCCCGCTTCCTCTTGGCTGCCAGCTCCTCTTCCAGTTTACTCACCTTACTCTTCTCCTTTTCCARTTTCAAGCTCAGCTCTGCTGTCTTCTGCCCTTCTTCAGCTGCTTTGGCAGTGGCTTTCTTGCACTCCACAACAAGCATTGAAGACAGTTGTTTGTGGCGTGCCCTCTCCTCCTCCAGCTGGCTCGACAGCTTCTTCTGTTCYTTTTCAAACTTTTTCACTTGGGATTTTTCAAACTCCACCTGGAAGTTAAGAACAAAAAAGATTGCAAGGGTACCATAAAACCTCCTGAAAGTAMATAAAGGGCAACACCCCAAAAGGAAACAGGGTTACTGAGTATCTTGTAGAAATCTGGCAGTAAAACATGACAATGGCTAAGAAAGGCATTATTGCCCTAAAAACCTGCAAGACAGTGTGAACGACTCAGCTTGCACGCAGTAACAACCACTCACTATTACCTTCATCCTGAGGAAATTCAATTGCCCTTTGGTGAGCTCCAAGCCCAGTCTGCCATGCACTGATTTAACAGGCAAAGCTTCCTTCCACCTCATTTGCTGCACTTTGTCAGCTTGCCTTTTACAGGCATTTAGGCTTTAAAATGCTGATGTGTTATGTATGCTTAATAAAGGCTACAGTGCTTGAGTAACAGAAAACAGTGGCTTAAATATTTATTAGAGTCTCTGAATAACACCCCCAGGAGATCTTGCATGACTTACTCTGAATGTTGAGCACTGCAGAGCACTATCAATTTTAAGTGCAGCTCTGCTCTTTRGAACTCCTCAGATTTCAGGCTGAGGTAAGATTTCATTCCAAGTGTCTGATTACCTATCAATACACTTTARAACTGCTCATCTACCAAAACACATAGAGAAATTTAAGGCTGTTTTTCCTATCAAGATGATAAAAGCTATGAGTGCCCTCCAGAGGGAGGTTCCAGTGCTCTTCCATCCCTCCTGATCCCCTCTCAGGGTTGCTGTGGTACCTGCTGTGTATAGAATGAGGTTCTCACTGCTCTTTCACCCACCCTGATCCCCTCCCAGGGTTGCTGTGGTACCTGCTCTGTACAGAATGAGGTTTCAGTGCTTTTCCATCCCCCTGATCCCCTCCCAGGGTTGCTGTGGTACCTGCTGTGTACAGAATGAGGTTCTCACTATTCTTCCAGCCCCCCTAATCCCCTCCCAGGGTCAGGGTTGCTGTGGTACCTGCTCTGTACAGAATGAGATTCTCAGTGCTCTTTCACCCCTCCTGATCCCCTCCCAGGGTTGTTGTGGTACCTGCTATGTATAGAATGAGGTTCTCACTATTCTTCCATCCCCCCTAATCCCCTCCCAAGGTTGCTGTGGTACCTGCTCTGTACAGAATGAGGTTCCCAGTGCTCTTTGACCCCTCCTGATCCCCACCCAGGTGCCCAGGGGTCAGTGTTGCTGTGTACCTGCTGTGTACAGAATGAGGTTCCAGTGCTCCCCCCTGATCCCCTCCCAGAGCCCGGATTACTGTGGTACCTGCTGTGAATAGAGAGAGGTTCCAGTGCTCCTCCATCCCCCTGACCCCTCCCAGGGTCAGTGTTGCTGTGTACAGAATGATGTTCCCAGTGCTCTTCCATCCCCCTGATCCCCTCCCAGGGTTGCTGTGTACCTGCTGTGTATAGAATGAGGTTCTCACTGCTCTTCCATCCCCCCTGATCCCCTCCCAGAGCCCGGATTACTGTGGTACCTGCTGTGTCAGCCGCTCCCTCTCCTTTTCCAGCATGTAGGTGACATCGTCCCCCTCTGCCGTGTCCTGGGCGTGCCTCTGTCTCTCCTCCTCCAGGTCCAGGATCACCTGCCCCACAAACACCAGACAGCTCAATTCAGGAGCCCTCCCAGGCAGGGAGAGAGCAGTGCCTTCACACACACCCACAGGGACACAGGACAGCAGCCACAGCAGCCTCAGATAACTCAAATCATAAAAACGCAGCTTTTGGACAAATGTTATTATCTGCTCAAATTGAGTCAGTTTGTGAAAGTTGGGAAAAGCTCACATTATTGGATCTACATTAATTTTGATTATTAAATACCCAGGCTGCACAGGTTTCCTCCAGACTGTGCAATATCCCTGAGAAGCTGGTGTTAGGAATGGAGCCCTCATCCCAGAACATTTGGGGTTGGAAGGGATCTCTGGAGAGATCTCTGGAGGCTGCACAGAYCCCTCCAGGAGGGTTCTCAGTGTGTGCAGGGAATGAGAATCCACAGCCCCTCCACAGCCTGCTCTGCTGTTCTGTCACCCTCCAAATAAGTCACTTTTTCCTCACATTCAGCTGGAAATTGCTGTATTTCAGTTTGTGCCTCTTGTGCCTCGAAASTCAGAATTTCCTGGCAGGACTGTCCATGCAAAGCCAGCAGGAGACACTGACAGTGGGACAGTCCCTGCTGTGCTGTGCTGCAGCACCAGTTCCACCCTGGCTTCTCCTCTGAGCACTCCAGTGCAAAGTTTATTTTAAAGAACATTCATTTGTTCTTCCACTTAAGAACACGATGAGCTCTTCAAATGAAACTGCTTCCCATAAGGAGCTCCTTCAGCTTTAACACTGAATTACATGAATAATTGAAATGCTATTAACTCAACAAAAAGCCCAGAATACAAACTTTCCAAGAGGCTCTGCTGTAGCTCATCACCAAAACTAAGCTCTCCCAACACATGCTCACCAGGAATTTAGCAACTCCTCAATTTTCCTGAGATTTAGGCTCCCAAGCAATGCTTAAATATCATCAAGTATACAGGAAGCTTKTCACAAAGTATGATTTGGTTGGGTATTTGGCTGAGAAGTGAACACAGCCTTGTTTTACTCCTCCTGAATTCAATTTTTGTGAAGTGCAGTCTTGACACACAGTCCCAGCACTTCACTGGTGTCAGTACACACCAAATCCATGTCTGAAAGGGAACAGTGCTTCATTAAAGAGTCAAAATGGAAAGCATCAGAAGTGCTTTTGGTCACTCTGTACCTCCTTGGGAAAGCACAAGGAGGTGCTGTCAGCTGGCACCAGCTTTTCAATAACCATGGACAGAGAACAGTGATAAATCTGCTGGAATTCCATCTTCCAGAAAGCCTTTCTTGCATTTTGGGAAGCATTGATCCTGCCAGCTGTAAGCCAATTCCTTTCTGGTGTGTCCTAACAAAACCATCTTTTGTGTATTCCAAATTCTGGAATTATAACTAAATAGCTCACCCATAGCTGCATTACCTGCAATGAGAAGTTTAAACAAAGGTGCAAAATCCCACCTCAAGGCATTTTGCTGAAGTTACCACGTTATCAAAATGCAATTATTCCCTTCTGCACATTTTCATTGTGGCAAAACCYACCTTTCTGTGTCTGCTTTCTGCAGCAGCCAGTTGGGATAACATTCTTTCTTGCATATTCTTGCAATGTTTCATCACCACTTTCAAAATAGATAAAGGATTGGAGCATACTGGCTGCTTTTCAGCATGATTGCCCTCTTTCAGGGTCTCAAAATCTCTCTGCAAAGCCATCAGTGGGTCACTGATGTTGTATTTCCCATAGCGTTCCTCAATGAACGTGTCCCTGTGCTGGGCCTGCAACACAAAAACAAATCTGCATTTTAATATTCTTACACCAGAAAGAACAAAGGACATGGGAGTTGATATTCCTCTTCCCCACTTTTCCACTTAAAGAGAATTTAATACAGTCTGAGTCAATGTCCTGTTATCTGCTAGAAAAAAAGAAAAATTTTGTGTAAAAACACAGTATCTCCACAATATATTCAAACATCCTCATTCCACAGCTACCTGCCATGGTGGTGACTTACATTCCACAGCTGTGTGAAAGGAAAGAAGGTGAGTACCAACTCTTGCTCAATAAAAGATTTAATCATTTACTGTCACATCAGTGAAAGAAGCACTTGTGTGGCTTCCTMGACTATGTCACCATCAAAGAATTTCACGTTGAGCAATTCAAGAGTTTCATTCTTGCAAGAGCCTATAAATCTGTGAATTGTTAATAAAATCCTCAATGTGCTCATCCAGACTAAACAGAGTTGAGTTTCTCAAGAATAAAGACAGGAATGATGAGGTTTCTTTGGGTGCATGTAGGAATTCAGACAAGTCACACGTACCAGGCTCTGCATTTACATCTTTAATGACTGGACTCAGTGACCTCAGAAGTCTTTTCCAACCCTAATTATTCTRTGAATCAGCCATTCCATCTAGAAATCTGTTTGTTAGGATACCAACAGGCTTATCCTATTCAATGATGACTGTAAAGTTCTAAAAACAAAGCAAAATTTCATAAACACACAGATATGAAAGTATTATCTGCATCTTTACCACCATGATAAGAAACCATATGAAACTAAATATTTATGCAACAAAAGATACAGGAGGAAAAACAGATCAAAAAGCCCTCCAAGCTGTCTTGCCTCAGAAATATAATCACAGATTTCCAGTGGAATGGTTCTGGGCTGAATTYTGAGCATTTGTGAAAAGCTGTGAGTGTTTTATTCATTCCCCTGTGTGGCACTGACAGCAGCACCCCGTGCCCAGCAGAGCTGATGGACCTGCCAAGAGAAAACACCTCCTGAATATGAGACTTCAGATCGATTCCTCCTGATTCCTCTTGTCTGGAAGCACTGGTTACCACAGTTCAGGCCTTTTCATTTCTACAGCACATAAATGACAGYTCTGATCTGCACAGACAAGATGTGGCTTTTCCTCTGCACAAATCCCCCACACCACTGAAATGCAGGAGTGAGCCCCAGCCCTTTATCAGAGTGTGTTCAATTAAAACCCCTCAGCAYGTGTGACCTGCAGAGGGTTCTGATCCTAAATGCATTTCTGACACAACACACCCATGACCTGTTTTTCCCTGTAGAAACTGCTCCAAACTGCACCTTCTGTGCTTTTCCCCTGTGCTCCAGCCGGGCAGAGCACAAACAGCACAGAGCCCATTCCAAACCAAGCACAGCAGCTTTTGGAGGGCTCTGAACGTGA
>NW_026624369.1:52564-55740 GCF_030028575.1 Malurus melanocephalus
GCTGGGCACACGCCAGGAGCCCTTTCAGGGAATGGCAATGGCAAAGTGTCACCCATTTCCTTTGGGATTGCACAAGGACAGCATTTACACAGCAAAGACTGAGCCTGACTCAAATGAAAAGGCTGCTCAGAAGTCAGTACTTGTTGGAATGGCCCTTTTCTGATGTCCCAGCATCAAAACCCCAAATTCTTCCCTGGAGCACACAAGAGCAGGAGTCACAAAATCCTGGGACATCCCAACACTGCTGTAACTGAGTGTGCAGAGCAGGGCACTGAGAATTCAGCAATAAACTTGGCTTTACTGGTCTCACCTGCATTCTGAAATGCAGCCATGTGATTAACAAAAAATATATGAAAAAAACTTGATTTTCACTCTTAAAAGTGTTTGCATTACCTCCCAAACCAAAGTCTCTTCTCTGTGACCAATTTAAGAGATGTTGGTCCTGTGATTCCAGTGGGGAGTGGATTTTAACCCTGCAGTAAACAAACAGAGAGGAGCAGCTCACACTTACACACACCCCTCCCTCTCTATCACCAACATCCATCAGGAACTGTGGGTACCTTTGATCAGAGCCTCAGATATTGTTCTAACTTTACACAATAATAAAAAGGAGAGGAAGGAAAAGATCAGCCCTGGAAATGAGAGAGCAGCCCTGGATAATGGGGCAGCCCTGGTTTAATGAATCACAGGAAAAACTACAGAGTTGGGGTTTTTTTAGGAACAGACAATCTTCTGTTTTTCTGAAGCAYTTATAAAAATGACTCAATGAAACCTCAATACAAGCGAGGAGAGTATTTCTAAGTGACTCAAGCATTAATAAGTCTGTAAATATGAACTGGGATCTCCATCCAGCTGGCCTAAGTGCTCTGAGAGCTGAGCTTAATCCCAGCTCATCTCAGTGCTGGCCATTCTACACAGAAACATGGGACAGACCCTTCAGAAGGGCTTCAACTGTGCAAACACACCTTGCATTTACTGCTGGGCAAGTTCTTCTCAATAAAAGCTCCAAAAACTGGGATTACAGTGTGTCCACCTCAGTTTTTGCAATTCTGAAGGTGCAACAAAAGCCCTGTTTGCCTCTGCTCCTCATAGCACCGGGCTCTGAACTCTGTTGAATTTAGTGGGGTGGATAATTTCCTGTTTGGGAAAGAACAACAAGTTCTTCCTTTCTACTTTGAGCAATTAAGTGTTTTCCTGAACTAGCATGACAAACAGATGAGACTATCATAACATTAAGAACTTTTCTCAAGTCCAGCTATTCTTCTTCAGTAACCAGCAGAGCATAAACATTTAATTAAAGCTGTCTAGACTAGAAAAAGTCTGAACCAGGTCAGCCTACACCGACCACATCAAGTTTGCAAAAAATAACGTGGTGCTTTGGCATTTGGGCCACTGTGTMCTTGGAAATGCAAATGGGGATTTTCCAGCCTGTGACACCTCTGCTGCACAGCAGCCACCTGGGCCACCTAAATCATCGAGGCAGCTCTTGGAAAGTYAATCCCAGTGCCATCATCTCCAGAGGTTATTTTATTCACAGAGAGTGAATTCTGCCATGGCTTCTGCTCCTCCCAGCTCAACCTCTCTGGCACTGGAGGTCACCTATAAACATCTCCAACACTTCTGATTTTGTCCTGTCTGAACTGGACTCTACTTTAAATACAGTTGTTCAACTTTCAGAAGAAACGGAACTTGATGATGAAAGAGAAACTCTCAATTAGCAAGCTCAACGTGAAAAAAAATCCACCCAGATCTCAGATCCCAGCACAGGGAATCAAGCTTAAATAAAAAGGAAGTGAGGTTATTAAATGCTTTGTCAGCTTAGAAGTGGAAAATTCCATCTGAACACTGGAGATGACATACAGACCCCCAACATCAGCAACACTGCTCTGAAAGCAAATGCAATTCTGTGCAATCAGATCTAATTYAGTACCTCCACCTCTGGCATCTCAAACATGCACAACTGTCACACCAAAACWCTCCAATTCCACAAGAATTACATGGATTCTTCAGCAATTCACAACACTGTTAAACTGACTCTCCAAACAGGAAAAAAAAGGGAGCATTTAACTTGGGGTGCTTTTACAGGACAGAACTGTACAAGTGAACTGCTCTTAAAAACACAATTCCAGAAGATTGGAAGAATTGGCACCAGCAGCAAGGGTTCCATGTGAAACTGGCTGGCTTTGAGCTCATGTTTGGGTAATGGACCTCTGTTCCTCTGCTTGGGAAGAGTTAATTCTGATTTTATGGGCAGCAGCAATATCTGACCCAACTGAAAAGRTGTTTCCTGTGCAGGCAGGCAAAGCAAGGCTTCACTTTGGTAGGAAAAAGCTCCTGTTTCCTCTTGGGATTTCTAAGCTGTTTTGGGATGAATRTTTCCCATAAGCTATTTCTGTATTTTTTAAAATAAAAGATTTCCTTTTACTGAACCCTTGTTTATGTGGATATTCTCTCTCTCTTCAATAATCTTTACAACTTGTTTTACTGGAATATCAAAAAGGGAATTTCCAAGACTTATTTCAAGTATTTTTTAGACATCAAGTAGAGCATTTCTTTTCCCTGTAATTTCAGAGTTCAGGTTTTAACCCTCGGTACAAGACAAACACWGTTAATTAACTGCAGCTCCTGAGTTTGCACTTCTCCAGTAATAATTTGCACAGAAGTTCCTCCTTCATGTAGCAGAGCAGAAGAAGCTTTAAATARCTCCTCACTGCCTTGAACTTCCTTATTATCTTCCCTCCCCAGAGACAGAAATTGTGAATMAAGACAGGCTGAGGTCACTGAGACAGAGAAGGGAAATGGGGGTGGGGACCACTTGCTTTGCCCAAAAATAAATGTCAGAATGCTGGAGTGAGATTTGCACTGTTGCATTAGTTCCAGCTCTACAGCAAGGCCAGGCACAGAGCCACCAAGAAACTGCTCCAATGCAGCATCTGTTTTAATTGCCATCATTATATCAAGTGAACAGACCTGAGAAACAAGAGCTACCCACACCTGCCCATGTAGGACCTGCTAGCAGCTTTGAAAAATRGAAGAGGTTTCCTTAGGAAATGCCAAGCAGCACAAAATTGCAGCTTCTCCCCCTGGGAACTTGTGGTGAAAGCCTGGCTGTGTCTGCTCCAGCACCCTGAGATAATGATCCAGGGACTGCAGTGTGCTCAGGAACCAGGGAACCC
>NW_026624369.1:56265-65666 GCF_030028575.1 Malurus melanocephalus
AAATCAGAGCACAGCCATCCAGGGTGGAATTCATTCCCACACCTCTCTGCTCCCTGCTCAGCACCCACCTGAAGGGGAGGAGAATAATTTTTTAAAGATGCTGCTTCAAGCAAGAAAGAAACACAAAATTCCCCAAAGTTGCAAGAAAAGCTGTAAGGAAAGGCTGCATTCCAGCAGACAGCACCCATGGGAACACTGCTCCATGSAAGCTGCTTTGTAAGGGATGCAGAAAGCAAATTTGCCCCATCTGTGAAAGATTTACCAGCATCTGCAGGAACGTTTCGTATTACTGAGCATTTCTTTTTGTTTAAACAAGAGGTAGACTTAAGTTATTGAAACTGCACTGTGAACCTAATTTCTAAAGCCACTAACAAACAACACTTMATTTTGCAGGCATTAATATGGCTTTGCAGTGAATCACTGAACTCATGCAAAGATGAACAGCAGCTCCCAGTTATTAACACAAAATAGTTTCTATTCCAGTGTAAATTGCCTGAGGCCTTATTAACATAAAGAAGAAGCCAGGAAGCTGTTTCCTGTTTTCTAAAAGTAAACAGAAGTTCAGTTCTAATGTATGGAAAACTCTCTTYACAAGAACAGGGGGAGGGAGCAAAGTGCTTTAACCCAGTGATAGAGATCCATTTAAATATTGAATTGTTTCCAGTCGTGGTGTGCTATTTCAGAAGGCAAACCTGTGTGTGCTTCATGAATCCTTCTACACAGCAATAAGGACCAAGAGCCCAACACTCAGGATTATGCAACTCCCTGACAGCATCTGGGCTTTTTGGATGATATAAACATAATTATAACTACAGGAAAAGGAGCACAATGAGAAGTGAGACCTAAGATCTGTTCCAAGGAGAACATTGAGATTTATGTAGTGGACAGGAAGCTACTTTCAGGCAAAAAAGAAAGTGTTTTTTTTTTCCAAAGGAGTTTCAAAACAGAGGAAGCAAACTGAAGCACTGGGAAAGAATGTTTTGCATACAGTTTAAAGATTTGGGGAGAGGGGGTGAAGAGAGGGAGGAGAAGAAAAGTGTTCAACCAGCAGTGTCTGGAATGTGCAGCTCAATTTTAACACAGAAACGGGGCCAGTGCCAGCCAACAAGTGCCTGATACCATGAGGGAGAAGAAAACTATTTTAAGCTTTGTCATCTGCATGCATGGATTCTCTCTGCTAAATGCCAGATGAGAAATGTTTGTCTCGAAGCGTGCAGGAACATCAATTATTGCAGACTCTACTATAATCAGATGACATGTTTACAAATTAAGCTATTCTTCCTCTGCAAGTGCTTGTCCTTTCCTATAATGTACCAAAGGATTGACTCAAACAACCAAAGCTCAGAAGCATTGAAATCTGAAGCAGAAGTCAAACTGGCCCATGAAGTATTTTTGTTACTATGTGRGAACCAAACAGGCAGATAAAATTCTCATTTTCAACCACTGACATGAAAATGTTTAACATAACTGATGGAGAAAATCACTGCTGTGGCTCAGGATTATGCAATGCCCCAAAAAGTTCAGAGGACTGCAGTTCACCTGCTCCCAGCATATACCCACATTGAACATAAAACCATCCCTGCCACAGAAATCCACCTGCCAAGGACACACTGTCTGTAATTTTTAAAGAACAGAGAGGGCTGTGAGAGCAGGTGAGACTGTTTGGTGGAACAAACCCCCAGCCCTGGGTGTCCCAACCCCTCTCAGTGTAAATCACAACTCCATTTGTCCAACATATGCARKTCAAACTAAATGCTCTCAAGTGTGTCAATCTTTAATCCAGCCTTAGAAGTTTTTTTTCTTCAGGGCGGCACCTTCACGCATCAAAATGTGAGTAGATTAGCAAGGTTTCCTTTAATTAGTCACACAAAAATTCCTGCAGCCAGTGAGGCATGGTAAAGCTGTTACCACAGTTACTATCAGCAAACAATGAGAAAAACAGTGCAAGGCCAGAATTCCTCTTGCTGTATATTCCAAATAAATGAACAAAGCAAAGCTGGAAGCTCTCTGCTGCTGAACCTTTGCCCAGCCACCAGATGAAGCAGTTCCATGGCTTTTCCTTCCCTGTATCAAAAGGGCAACAGAGCTGCTGCCAGAGAAAGCCAGGCTTGGGCTGCAGGATCAGCCAGGATCCCTGGGGCCAGCTCTGGAGCCATAGAGCAGTATAGGTGACAGTGACACCAATTCCAGTGCTGCAGCATCCCTGGGGCCAGCTCTGGAGCACAGAGCAGTGCAGGTGACAGTGACACCAATTCCAGTGCTGCAGCATCCCTGGGGACAGCTCTGGAGCACAGAGCAGTGCAGGTGACAGTGACACCAATTCCAGTGCTGCAGCATCCCTGGGGACAGCTCTGGAGCACAGAGCAGTGCAGGTGACAGTGACACCAATTCCAGTGCTGCAGGATCAGCCAGCATCCCTGGGGCCAGCTCTGGAGCACAGAGCAGTGCAGGTGACAGTGACACCAATTCCCAGTGCTGCAGCATCCCTGGGGCCAGCTCTGGAGCAGAGAGCAGTGCAGGTGACAGTGACACTGAGTACCAGTGCTGCAGCATCCCTGGGGACAGCTCTGGAGCACAGAGCAGTGCAGGTGACAGTGACACCAATTCCCTTGCTGCAGGCACAGCCCCAGTTCCAGTGACACCAATTCCCAGTCCCAGTCCCAGTGCTGCAGGTTCCAGGGCCCATTTCCCCCCGAGGTCACGCTCAGGAGGCAGCCAGAGGCAGCTCCCATTTGAACCTTTTTGAACCAGCTCCCATTTGAACCTTTTTGAACCAGCTCCATTTGAACCTTTTTGAACCAGCTCCATTTGAACCTTTTTGAACCAGCTCCATTTGAACCTTTTCGAACCAGCTCCATTTGAACCTTTTTGAACCAGCTCCATTTGAACCTTTCACTGCCCTTCCCAGCACCTCCAGCTTTCCTCCCAATCCTGAGATGCACCACTGCAGCACATCCCTGACAGAGGAAGGGGAAATGGCACTAACCTTTGATTAGCTCACTGTTTTACACTCCATAATCATCAAGCATAGGTTACAATTTCATTTAATTTCTTCTCAGGTATGAGTACTTGACAAATTATGTCAAAGGGTATTCTTACTGTATTAATCTCCTCACACAAGAGGAACTGCAGGTTAAATCTCAACAAGAAAGATAATTGCTTTACACTGCTGGAAGGGAGGCAATAAAAGCCTCTGGAATGGAGCTGCTGCATTCCTTCCCTTCGGTCTCTGTGTGCTCCATTATTCACATTTCACACTCAAATACTGAAGTGGGGATTGTTTGGTAACACATTCTGACCACACACTATGAAAAAACAGATCTCAGGACACAGGAGAAACCTGCCAGCATGTTCCAAAACAGAGGCCAAACCTTCCACCTGMTCAATAGTTTTGAGAGGGTAACAATACTCCTCTGAAATAAAAAGATTGTCTGAATGCAAAAGCAACTAATGACAAAAAAGAACCATGCTGACTGTTCTAGAGAAGGATGTCACTGCACTCCTGGAATCAAGCAGGAAAAGCTTTTGCTGGAAACCCAAGCCCCTGCAGCTCTCAGGCCTGCAAGCTGCCATTCCTCTTTTGGAATAGCTGCAAGTTTTAAACACTATGAGCAGCGACAGGTCAGCTTGAAAGAGCCTCAATACTCAACCCTGACACAACTAATTTCCTCAAAAATTGACCCCTGCCATCGTTTAAACCAGTATTTGTTCCCACCTTACTGAGGCTGAGTGACAACCAGGCATCCTTCAGAGCAGCACAATTACACATGGACAATGTGTTTTAAACACTAATTTCCAGGCTCAGTAACACCACAGCAAACTGTGCAGAGAGCAGAGGCCATGAGCAGCACAGAGCTCACCATTCCAGCCAGTTCTGCCCCAAGAGCAGCTCCCTGCACTGTAGAAGGAGCTCCAGCAGCACATCCCATCACTGCTCCCAGCACCACGACCTCAGCTGCACTGACACAATTGAAAGTGGCTTTTTGGAGCACTTTGAGCTCACTGAGGGTTACACTAATGCTCTGCCAGCAAAGGCAAAGAATAAGGAGCTGAGCATTCAGGGCTGCTGCTCTCAGCACTGCCAGCTTATGTGGCTTAGTCAACACAAAGCCATGGATGCTTTTGACTTAGTGTGACGGTATTGTCACTAAAAGACTAATCTGTGATCTCTCCTGGCAAGCAGAGTTTCTGCTTTAAGCAGCCCTCCTTGCTRAAGGAGAAAAAAAACAACAAAGGAATTCTGGTAGATTTTTTACCCTGCAGAAACACACAGTTCTTTATCAGAAAGATGAAAACACACACCTAATACCATATTTCAACRCCAAAATGCTTCTTGCAGCCAGCTTCCAAGAATCAATTCCAATACAAAAATGATACACAGCATTTATTATGTAATCCTGCTGGTATTAAGATGGGATTCTGAACCAGTAATAAATCTTTACCTCTGAACTTAACCTTGGATMCAAGCACTTTGCAGAAGTTACAATAGTACTGTTGTCATGCTTGTTTCCTACCCTGATACTTAATACCTACCTTTAAAGCTTCTATGACAAGATCTCTTGCTTCTAATTCTCCCTCAAGAATGCTAAACAGCGTCAGTAGTTCAGGCTTGCTGAGTTTTTCCAGATTCATCCTGAAAACCTGGAAAAAAGAAACCCASTTTAGTAGGTATTTTTTGGACCCGAAATCACTATTGGAAGCTATGATGTATAATCCTCATTTAACTTCAGCTTTCAGTTTTTTTTGGATTGCAAATTGCCCTGAGAGGGGATCATTTTCTCTCCAGCTTCCAAGAGCAGTTGTAGAAGATGCATTTGTCACCCTCCCAAGGGACATGGACAGATGCACAGCCAGGTGAGGGTGGGATGGGCAGGATAACAGCACTGGGTAATGTCACCAAGGAGCAGCCACAGGTAACAGCAAAGAGCAAAATGTGCATCTGTAAATGACACAAGGGGCAAGGGACATGGACAGATGCACAGCCAGGTGAGGGTGGGATGGGCAGGATAACAGGACATGTCACCAAGGAGCAGCCACAGTTAACAGCAGAGAGCAAAATGTGCATCTGTAAATGACACATGTGGATCCCACAGCTGCAAACACCACTGAGGAATTGGGATGAACCAAACGGGAACTGCAGGGATGGGAACACTGCAGTGCTGAGATCCTTTCCTGGGAATGCCATTATCCACACTAATGGAACAGGCCCAAACCACTCTACAAAAATCAATGCCACACAAAACACACACTTCATTACTGTTCTTTCAAACTGCTTCAATATCACCATCATTTATTAAATACAATTTTACTGCCTAAACAAGAACAAAGATCCATCATCTGAACTGCACACAAAGCTTTATCCTCCCTTGCACCTTTGCTGATMCTCATTACACTGTCTGGAATAAGCCTTTTTATTACATTATTTTGCTAAAAATGGACATAATTTCAGACTAAATCCTTGTCTSATGCAAATACAATCTTGCTTCACACAACCATCAGATATACTCTTCTGAGTCTAAGTCATGTCCATCTTTCACCACACTTTGTGTCAAGCACAAAACACTACAGCATTAAGAAGCTTCTCAGAGATCTCAAACTGCAATGGCAAATGCTAAAGGGTTAAATTAGCTTATCCAGCTAAAACATTCAGCTGAAGTCTAGYTTGTCTGAAGTCACTGCTCCTTTACAACTGATTTGCATAACTGTGCCTTGGAGAGTTACACACAAAAGCAAGTTCTGTCTTGTTTGTGCCAGAGCASTTTTCCAGTTGCTGGGAACAGAGAGTTCTGTAGCTGTCATACAGCAAGAGAAATCAGAAATCTACTCTGTGCCACTCTGCTRAGCAGGGAAGTGTCTCAGCACTCGTGTTTTCCATGGAATTCCATAAAGCAGCAATGTTTGCAATGTTTCTTACAGGCTCTCCTGGCTCACCCTCCTGATGGTGAAGTGATCACCACTGGTTGCTCCAAATCCACCTGAACTGGACACCACAGATCTGTCAGCATTGCCTTTCTGCAGATCATTCACATATCTGAGAGAAAATTCCACGAGTGGAACGCTTGGGARGTCTGCTTATCTTTGTCATTGTGTCAAAAAAAAAGCCTGATCAAGGCTTGACCCAAAGGTGTAATTTAGAAAACTCACTGTATTGACTGAAATGACATTTTCATAGGCCAGGRCAACAGAAGAAGCAAAGAAATGCTAAAGCATAAAGAAGCAGCCATACAGAGTGAGAAAAGACACAGCCTGGTTCTTGTCTCTGATATTTACTGGATTTGTGCTCATGTCAAAGCTGCAGCATTTGCCTGGTCAGCTTTTAGATGTGGAATATCCAAACATCTGCTCAGGAGATGCACGGCTTCATTTCCAAACCATCTCAGTCCTTGCCCAGATTAAATTCACAGGTTCTTAGACTGAATCAATACCAATGGGAAACACTTTTATTGCCAGAGGCTCACCAAGTCATAGCAGTGTTGTGGCACTATAAACCAGAATGAAAAAGCAGGAGCTTCCTTTGAGACCTCAGAACAAAGAGTATCACATAATTCTGTTACCCCAGGACAGTGAGTGTTGAACATTGGCTTTCAACATGACTGCATCCATGCTTTTTCCTTAGAAAGAGATGACGTGGAAATGTGCAGCTGCATCTCCCCACGAGCTASCAAAGAGCTCAGGCTTACAGCAGGGACAGCTACCAGCTGCAGWTTGGTATTTTAAAGCTATTAGTCAGGGCACTAATCATTTCTATTCCATATTCTAACTACTCCCATTGTGRCTTGTACTTCCCAGGGTTAYAGSAATAAGCCATGCTATTGTTACCGTGCCTCTGCAGCCTTTAATGAGCACAATAACATAAATAAACTCAGTCCTAAAACCTACAGGTAAAAATACCTAGAGAAATAAAGAGCAGGAGCCAGTTTGGACTGCAATCATTTATCCACCAMCAAGAGGGAACATTGAAGGCAGATRAGTGGTACAGTYTCAGCTTYCTYATGTGGAAGTGCTGCTAGAGAAGAKCTSTACCTGCTTCGTTTGCATCAGTCACCCCACACTGCTGAGGRACAGACTGGGAGCAGATGCTACAGATAAAGTCACTGCTCTAAAAACCTCACCAGAATGCACCCGTATTCCCCACTGATCCACWGGGAACTACAGAGTGCACAGATGTCTGTTGTGCTGAATAGATCACAATCCCAAGCATTCCCTTTTAGGGCCACTCAACACTTGGGAGCTGGAAATTGGGGGGGGGAAAGAGCCCTATTCATTTTATGTTATTATTTTACAAAAAAAAAAGCATCTCTGGATCAAAGAACTAATAAACAAGTATTAGCGTTCCTTTTCCCCTTCCCAAAACTGAATCCAAATCCATTGCCAGCCTCCAGGCTCCTAACCTGACCTTTACAAGGACATTTTCAGGCTACACCTCCCCATGCCTTCCCTCACCCCACTTTTTTAACAAAAGATCACACCAGTCCTATTCAATTATCCAGTTCTCTCCCTTGCAAACAGTCCTGTTCTACAAAGAGATCTGGACACATCAGCTGGGGAACCTGACCCTCTATTTCCAAACCTTTAGCCAAGAGACAGAGTTTCCCAGCATCAGAAATAAGATCCAGCAATTCCCAGGGCACGTTATCCCTTTACATCCAGGGAAATGCACGGAGTGCGCTCAGATCACAAACACACAGACTTTGTTATTTAGTCTGATGATAAATATTTTCCCTGAGTCTCAGATATAGCACCWTTTTTGGACAATAAGCCAGAGATTAGAGCATAAACAAAGATAATTACTTTCTACTTGCCCAAAGGTGAGCTTTCCTTTCAGCTATGGCCCACTGGAATCTCCTGAGCAAACCCATACCCACCCTCCAAGGAGACAAAACTCTTCTAAGAAAGTTCTTTCCAGTATTTAACTGAAAATAACTATCAAGAGCAGTTGAAGTGTACAYACAACCACCCAAGCCAACAAACCAGAGGAGTTATCTTTGGCATGTGCCACTTGAGGAACAAAACAGATAAGCTTGCAGCCCGTGGCAGCTCSTCCGGCCCTCAATCACCGTGTGATGATTATGAAACCATTCCAGGTTACATTTCAGCGGTCTCACACACACAGGGGCACAAACCAAGTGAGAGAATGTTCCCAACACAGGACAGCAAAGGCTGCACTCAGCGGCAGGAGCCARAGCAGCCAAATGCAGGTTCCAGGCACGGGGAGGGCACATTGGCAAGAGGAAGCTTCAARATCCCTGTCAGCCCTTGGCTCAAAACTCTTCTACTTTTTAAAAAACATTACGAAGAACAAAGCTTGTTGTTCCTTTTTTTCTCTTAAAGAGGGTATTTCCTAAACCTACACCAATGCAACAATGCGACAATGTCAGTAATCCTGGAACAGCTTTGTTTTCTCTCCGGTGATCCTGGAGAGGAACTGCTGTTTTTCCAGGAGCCAGTGGTGTAATCACATCACAGCAGAACCCAAATGACCAGTTCCAGAAGTCCTGACAGACAAGTTCCCAAAACTGCTGYTGCTTGTATCGCGTGGTGTTTAAACTGTTCCAATAATTACATGATGTGTTTATGTAATGAAAGAAAACTAACATAGACTTAATAGCTGTGTATCCACAGTGCTACCTGGCATTGCATCACAACTGTGGAGAATTAGGTTAAAATGTAAAGTGTTKATATCTCCTTGTGGAGATACACCTGTGTAACTCAGCCCTAAAAGGAGAAAGGACATCTACCCTCCTAAAAAAATCCCCCCATTAGTTTTTGAGGTAATACTCAGAATGGAGCAAATTCGCCAAATTTTGGTGATGTCCTTGAACAACCCCTGTGGAGCAGCGGGAGCTCCGTGACACAGAATGAAAACCATCGGAGGCTCCTCTGACCTTCACCCCCAGCCTGGGGAGCCCCGGCCGCTCCTGCCCCCGATCGCTGCTGTCCCGGGACAGCACCGGGACAGCACCGGGCACTGCCGGGACAGCACCGGGACAGCACCGGGACAGCACCGGGACAGCACCGGGCACTGCCGGGACAGCACCGGGACAGCACCGGGCACTGCCGGGACAGCACCGGGACAGCACCGGGACAGCACCGGGACAGCACCGGGACAGCACCGGGACAGCACCGGGACGGGCCCCGGGGCTCCCGCGCTGCTCCGGCCCGGTACGAACAAAGGGAGCCCGCGGCCGCCGCTGCCCGGGATGGCCCCGGCTCGGGTGCGGGGAGCAGGGAGCGGCTCCAGGGAGCCTCGGTGCACCGGGACCGGCCAGACCGGCAGCGACGCGCCGCTCCGGTAACGCCCCCCGGCCTCCGCGCCCCGGCACCGCCCCCGATGGATCTCCCCGATTCCCCCTCTCCGGTGTCACACCCCCCGCTTCCCGCCTGCGGCCGCCCAAGTCCCG